>NW_026525230.1:0-78669 GCF_943734705.1 Anopheles coustani
GTGCTTAAAGTGACTTTAAAGAGAATGAGACGATGCAAAATGGTGTTTAGAAGGTGCTTAAGGTGACTTTAAAGAGAATGAGACGATGCAAAATGGTGTTTAGAAGGTGCTTAAGGTTACTTTAAAGAGAATGAGACGATGCAAAATGAGGTTTAGAAGGTGCTTAAGGTGACTTTAAAGAGAATGAGACGATGCAAAATGAGGTTTAGAAGGTGCTTAAAGTGACTTTAAAGAGAATGAGACGATGCAAAATGGTGTTTAGAAGGTGCTTAAAGTGACTTTAAAGAGAATGAGACGATGCAAAATGAGGTTTAGAAGGTGCTTAAGGTTACTTTAAAGAGAATGAGACGATGCAAAATGAGGTTTAGAAGGTGCTTAAGGTGACTTTAAAGAGAATGAGACGATGCAAAATGAGGTTTAGAAGGTGCTTAAAGTGACTTTAAAGAGAATGAGACGATGCAAAATGGTGTTTAGAAGGTGCTTAAAGTGACTTTAAAGAGAATGAGACGATGCAAAATGAGGTTTAGAAGGTGCTTAAAGTGACTTTAAAGAGAATGAGACGATGCAAAATGGTGTTTAGAAGGTGCTTAAGGTGACTTTAAAGAGAATGAGACGATGCAAAATGGTGTTTAGAAGGTGCTTAAGGTGACTTTAAAGAGAATGAGACGATGCAAAATGGTGTTTAGAAGGTGCTTAAGGTGACTTTAAAGAGAATGAGACGATGCAAAATGGTGTTTAGAAGGTGCTTAAGGTGACTTTAAAGAGAATGAGACGATGCAAAATGGTGTTTAGAAGGTGCTTAAGGTGACTTTAAAGAGAATGAGACGATGCAAAATGGTGTTTAGAAGGTGCTTAAGGTTACTTTAAAGAGAATGAGACGATGCAAAATGAGGTTTAGAAGGTGCTTAAGGTTACTTTAAAGAGAATGAGACGATGCAAAATGAGGTTTAGAAGGTGCTTAAAGTGACTTTAAAGAGAATGAGACGATGCAAAATGGTGTTTAGAAGGTGCTTAAAGTGACTTTAAAGAGAATGAGACGATGCAAAATGAGGTTTAGAAGGTGCTTAAGGTTACTTTAAAGAGAATGAGACGATGCAAAATGAGGTTTAGAAGGTGCTTAAGGTGACTTTAAAGAGAATGAGACGATGCAAAATGAGGTTTAGAAGGTGCTTAAAGTGACTTTAAAGAGAATGAGACGATGCAAAATGGTGTTTAGAAGGTGCTTAAAGTGACTTTAAAGAGAATGAGACGATGCAAAATGAGGTTTAGAAGGTGCTTAAAGTGACTTTAAAGAGAATGAGACGATGCAAAATGGTGTTTAGAAGGTGCTTAAGGTGACTTTAAAGAGAATGAGACGATGCAAAATGGTGTTTAGAAGGTGCTTAAGGTGACTTTAAAGAGAATGAGACGATGCAAAATGGTGTTTAGAAGGTGCTTAAGGTGACTTTAAAGAGAATGAGACGATGCAAAATGGTGTTTAGAAGGTGCTTAAGGTGACTTTAAAGAGAATGAGACGATGCAAAATGGTGTTTAGAAGGTGCTTAAGGTGACTTTAAAGAGAATGAGACGATGCAAAATGGTGTTTAGAAGGTGCTTAAGGTTACTTTAAAGAGAATGAGACGATGCAAAATGAGGTTTAGAAGGTGCTTAAGGTGACTTTAAAGAGAATGAGACGATGCAAAATGAGGTTTAGAAGGTGCTTAAAGTGACTTTAAAGAGAATGAGACGATGCAAAATGGTGTTTAGAAGGTGCTTAAAGTGACTTTAAAGAGAATGAGACGATGCAAAATGAGGTTTAGAAGGTGCTTAAGGTTACTTTAAAGAGAATGAGACGATGCAAAATGAGGTTTAGAAGGTGCTTAAGGTGACTTTAAAGAGAATGAGACGATGCAAAATGAGGTTTAGAAGGTGCTTAAAGTGACTTTAAAGAGTATGAGACGATGCAAAATGGTGTTTAGAAGGTGCTTAAAGTGACTTTAAAGAGAATGAGACGATGCAAAATGAGGTTTAGAAGGTGCTTAAAGTGACTTTAAAGAGAATGAGACGATGCAAAATGGTGTTTAGAAGGTGCTTAAGGTGACTTTAAAGAGAATGAGACGATGCAAAATGGTGTTTAGAAGGTGCTTAAGGTGACTTTAAAGAGAATGAGACGATGCAAAATGGTGTTTAGAAGGTGCTTAAGGTTACTTTAAAGAGAATGAGACGATGCAAAATGGTGTTTAGAAGGTGCTTAAGGTGACTTTAAAGAGAATGAGACGATGCAAAATGGTGTTTAGAAGGTGCTTAAGGTTACTTTAAAGAGAATGAGACGATGCAAAATGAGGTTTAGAAGGTGCTTAAGGTGACTTTAAAGAGAATGAGACGATGCAAAATGAGGTTTAGAAGGTGCTTAATGTGACTTTAAAGAGAATGAGACGATGCAAATTGGTGTTTAGAAGGTGCTTAAAGTGACTTTAAAGAGAATGAGACGATGCAAAATGAGGTTTAGAAGGTGCTTAAAGTGACTTTAAAGAGAATGAGACGATGCAAAATGGTGTTTAGAAGGTGCTTAAGGTGACTTTAAAGAGAATGAGACGATGCAAAATGGTGTTTAGAAGGTGCTTAAGGTTACTTTAAAGAGAATGAGACGATGCAAAATGGTGTTTAGAAGGTGCTTAAGGTTACTTTAAAGAGAATGAGACGATGCAAAATGGTGTTTAGAAGGTGCTTAAGGTTACTTTAAAGAGAATGAGACGATGCAAAATGGTGTTTAGAAGGTGCTTAAGGTGACTTTAAAGAGAATGAGACGATGCAAAATGGTGTTTAGAAGGTGCTTAAGGTTACTTTAAAGAGAATGAGACGATGCAAAATGGTGTTTAGAAGGTGCTTAAAGTGACTTTAAAGAGAATGAGACGATGCAAAATGAGGTTTAGAAGGTGCTTAAGGTGACTTTAAAGAGAATGAGACGATGCAAAATTGTGTTTAGAAGGTGCTTAGGGTGACTTTAAAGAGAATGAGACGATGCAAAATGAGGTTTAGAAGGTGCTTAAAGTGACTTTAAAGAGAATGAGACGATGCAAAATGAGGTTTAGAAGGTGCTTAAAGTGACTTTAAAGAGAATGAGACGATGCAAAATGGTGTTTAGAAGGTGCTTAAGGTGACTTTAAAGAGAATGAGACGATGCAAAATGGTGTTTAGAAGGTGCTTAAGGTTACTTTAAAGAGAATGAGACGATGCAAAATGGTGTTTAGAAGGTGCTTAAAGTGACTTTAAAGAGAATGAGACGATGCAAAATGAGGTTTAGAAGGTGCTTAAGGTGACTTTAAAGAGAATGAGACGATGCAAAATTGTGTTTAGAAGGTGCTTAGGGTGACTTTAAAGAGAATGAGACGATGCAAAATGAGGTTTAGAAGGTGCTTAAAGTGACTTTAAAGAGAATGAGACGATGCAAAAGGGTGTTTAGAAGGTGCTTAAAGTGACTTTAAAGAGAATGAGACGATGCAAAATGGTGTTTAGAAGGTGCTTAAAGTGACTTTAAAGAGAATGAGACGATGCAAAATGGTGTTTAGAAGGTGCTTAAGGTGACTTTAAAGAGAATGAGACGATGCAAAATGGTGTTTAGAAGGTGCTTAAGGTTACTTTAAAGAGAATGAGACGATGCAAAATGAGGTTTAGAAGGTGCTTAAGGTTACTTTAAAGAGAATGAGACGATGCAAAATGGTGTTTAGAAGGTGCTTAAGGTGACTTTAAAGAGAATGAGACGATGCAAAATGAGGTTTAGAAGGTGCTTAAAGTGACTTTAAAGAGAATGAGACGATGCAAAATGAGGTTTAGAAGGTGCTTAAAGTGACTTTAAAGAGAATGAGACGATGAAAAATGGTGTTTAGAAGGTGCTTAAGGTTACTTTAAAGAGAATGAGACGATGCAAAATGGTGTTTAGAAGGTGCTTAAGGTGACTTTAAAGAGAATGAGACGATGCAAAATGAGGTTTAGAAGGTGCTTAAGGTGACTTTAAAGAGAATGAGACGATGCAAAATGGTGTTTAGAAGGTGCTTAAGGTTACTTTAAAGAGAATGAGACGATGCAAAATGGTGTTTAGAAGGTGCTTAAGGTGACTTTAAAGAGAATGAGACGATGCAAAATGGTGTTTAGAAGGTGCTTAAGGTTACTTTAAAGAGAATGAGACGATGCAAAATGGTGTTTAGAAGGTGCTTAAGGTGACTTTAAAGAGAATGAGACGATGCAAAATGAGGTTTAGAAGGTGCTTAAGGTGACTTTAAAGAGAATGAGACGATGCAAAATGAGGTTTAGAAGGTGCTTAAGGTGACTTTAAAGAGAATGAGACGATGCAAAATGAGGTTTAGAAGGTGCTTAAAGTGACTTTAAAGAGAATGAGACGATGCAAAATGGTGTTTAGAAGGTGCTTAAGGTGACTTTAAAGAGAATGAGACGATGCAAAATGGTGTTTAGAAGGTGCTTAAGGTGACTTTAAAGAGAATGAGACGATGCAAAATGGTGTTTAGAAGGTGCTTAAGGTTACTTTAAAGAGAATGAGACGATGCAAAATGGTGTTTAGAAGGTGCTTAAGGTGACTTTAAAGAGAATGAGACGATGCAAAATGGTGTTTAGAAGGTGCTTAAGGTGACTTTAAAGAGAATGAGACGATGCAAAATGGTGTTTAGAAGGTGCTTAAGGTTACTTTAAAGAGAATGAGACGATGCAAAATGAGGTTTAGAAGGTGCTTAAGGTGACTTTAAAGAGAATGAGACGATGCAAAATGAGGTTTAGAAGGTGCTTAAAGTGACTTTAAAGAGAATGAGACGATGCAAAATGGTGTTTAGAAGGTGCTTAAAG
The DNA here is from genome assembly GCF_943734705.1 of Anopheles coustani. Classification (NCBI taxonomy): domain Eukaryota; kingdom Metazoa; phylum Arthropoda; class Insecta; order Diptera; family Culicidae; genus Anopheles; species Anopheles coustani. Next base: position 4,834 of record NW_026525230.1, read on the forward strand.
TGACTTTAAAGAGAATGAGACGATGCAAAAGGGTGTTTAGAAGGTGCTTAAAGTGACTTTAAAGAGAATGAGACGATGCAAAATGGTGTTTAGAAGGTGCTTAAGGTGACTTTAAAGAGAATGAGACGATGCAAAATGGTGTTTAGAAGGTGCTTAAGGTTACTTTAAAGAGAATGAGACGATGCAAAATGAGGTTTAGAAGGTGCTTAAGGTGACTTTAAAGAGAATGAGACGATGCAAAATGAGGTTTAGAAGGTGCTTAAAGTGACTTTAAAGAGAATGAGACGATGCAAAATGGTGTTTAGAAGGTGCTTAAAGTGACTTTAAAGAGAATGAGACGATGCAAAATGAGGTTTAGAAGGTGCTTAAGGTTACTTTAAAGAGAATGAGACGATGCAAAATGAGGTTTAGAAGGTGCTTAAGGTGACTTTAAAGAGAATGAGACGATGCAAAATGAGGTTTAGAAGGTGCTTAAAGTGACTTTAAAGAGAATGAGACGATGCAAAATGGTGTTTAGAAGGTGCTTAAAGTGACTTTAAAGAGAATGAGACGATGCAAAATGAGGTTTAGAAGGTGCTTAAAGTGACTTTAAAGAGAATGAGACGATGCAAAATGGTGTTTAGAAGGTGCTTAAGGTGACTTTAAAGAGAATGAGACGATGCAAAATGGTGTTTAGAAGGTGCTTAAGGTGACTTTAAAGAGAATGAGACGATGCAAAATGGTGTTTAGAAGGTGCTTAAGGTTACTTTAAAGAGAATGAGACGATGCAAAATGGTGTTTAGAAGGTGCTTAAGGTGACTTTAAAGAGAATGAGACGATGCAAAATGGTGTTTAGAAGGTGCTTAAGGTGACTTTAAAGAGAATGAGACGATGCAAAATGAGGTTTAGAAGGTGCTTAAGGTGACTTTAAAGAGAATGAGACGATGCAAAATGAGGTTTAGAAGGTGCTTAAAGTGACTTTAAAGAGAATGAGACGATGCAAAATGGTGTTTAGAAGGTGCTTAAAGTGACTTTAAAGAGAATGAGACGATGCAAAATGAGGTTTAGAAGGTGCTTAAAGTGACTTTAAAGAGAATGAGACGATGCAAAATGGTGTTTAGAAGGTGCTTAAGGTGACTTTAAAGAGAATGAGACGATGCAAAATGGTGTTTAGAAGGTGCTTAAGGTGACTTTAAAGAGAATGAGACGATGCAAAATGGTGTTTAGAAGGTGCTTAAGGTTACTTTAAAGAGAATGAGACGATGCAAAATGGTGTTTAGAAGGTGCTTAAGGTTACTTTAAAGAGAATGAGACGATGCAAAATGGTGTTTAGAAGGTGCTTAAGGTGACTTTAAAGAGAATGAGACGATGCAAAATGGTGTTTAGAAGGTGCTTAAGGTTACTTTAAAGAGAATGAGACGATGCAAAATGGTGTTTAGAAGGTGCTTAAAGTGACTTTAAAGAGAATGAGACGATGCAAAATGAGGTTTAGAAGGTGCTTAAGGTGACTTTAAAGAGAATGAGACGATGCAAAATTGTGTTTAGAAGGTGCTTAGGGTGACTTTAAAGAGAATGAGACGATGCAAAATGAGGTTTAGAAGGTGCTTAAAGTGACTTTAAAGAGAATGAGACGATGCAAAATGGTGTTTAGAAGGTGCTTAAAGTGACTTTAAAGAGAATGAGACGATGCAAAATGGTGTTTAGAAGGTGCTTAAGGTGACTTTAAAGAGAATGAGACGATGCAAAATGGTGTTTAGAAGGTGCTTAAGGTTACTTTAAAGAGAATGAGACGATGCAAAATGGTGTTTAGAAGGTGCTTAAAGTGACTTTAAAGAGAATGAGACGATGCAAAATGAGGTTTAGAAGGTGCTTAAGGTGACTTTAAAGAGAATGAGACGATGCAAAATTGTGTTTAGAAGGTGCTTAGGGTGACTTTAAAGAGAATGAGACGATGCAAAATGAGGTTTAGAAGGTGCTTAAAGTGACTTTAAAGAGAATGAGACGATGCAAAAGGGTGTTTAGAAGGTGCTTAAAGTGACTTTAAAGAGAATGAGACGATGCAAAATGGTGTTTAGAAGGTGCTTAAAGTGACTTTAAAGAGAATGAGACGATGCAAAATGGTGTTTAGAAGGTGCTTAAGGTGACTTTAAAGAGAATGAGACGATGCAAAATGGTGTTTAGAAGGTGCTTAAGGTTACTTTAAAGAGAATGAGACGATGCAAAATGAGGTTTAGAAGGTGCTTAAGGTTACTTTAAAGAGAATGAGACGATGCAAAATGGTGTTTAGAAGGTGCTTAAGGTGACTTTAAAGAGAATGAGACGATGCAAAATGAGGTTTAGAAGGTGCTTAAAGTGACTTTAAAGAGAATGAGACGATGCAAAATGAGGTTTAGAAGGTGCTTAAAGTGACTTTAAAGAGAATGAGACGATGAAAAATGGTGTTTAGAAGGTGCTTAAGGTTACTTTAAAGAGAATGAGACGATGCAAAATGGTGTTTAGAAGGTGCTTAAAGTGACTTTAAAGAGAATGAGACGATGCAAAATGAGGTTTAGAAGGTGCTTAAAGTGACTTTAAAGAGAATGAGACGATGCAAAATGGTGTTTAGAAGGTGCTTAAGGTGACTTTAAAGAGAATGAGACGATGCAAAATGGTGTTTAGAAGGTGCTTAAGGTTACTTTAAAGAGAATGAGACGATGCAAAATGGTGTTTAGAAGGTGCTTAAGGTGACTTTAAAGAGAATGAGACGATGCAAAATGGTGTTTAGAAGGTGCTTAAGGTTACTTTAAAGAGAATGAGACGATGCAAAATGGTGTTTAGAAGGTGCTTAAGGTGACTTTAAAGAGAATGAGACGATGCAAAATGAGGTTTAGAAGGTGCTTAAGGTGACTTTAAAGAGAATGAGACGATGCAAAATGAGGTTTAGAAGGTGCTTAAGGTGACTTTAAAGAGAATGAGACGATGCAAAATGAGGTTTAGAAGGTGCTTAAAGTGACTTTAAAGAGAATGAGACGATGCAAAATGGTGTTTAGAAGGTGCTTAAGGTGACTTTAAAGAGAATGAGACGATGCAAAATGGTGTTTAGAAGGTGCTTAAGGTGACTTTAAAGAGAATGAGACGATGCAAAATGGTGTTTAGAAGGTGCTTAAGGTTACTTTAAAGAGAATGAGACGATGCAAAATGGTGTTTAGAAGGTGCTTAAGGTGACTTTAAAGAGAATGAGACGATGCAAAATGGTGTTTAGAAGGTGCTTAAGGTGACTTTAAAGAGAATGAGACGATGCAAAATGGTGTTTAGAAGGTGCTTAAGGTTACTTTAAAGAGAATGAGACGATGCAAAATGAGGTTTAGAAGGTGCTTAAGGTGACTTTAAAGAGAATGAGACGATGCAAAATGAGGTTTAGAAGGTGCTTAAAGTGACTTTAAAGAGAATGAGACGATGCAAAATGGTGTTTAGAAGGTGCTTAAAGTGACTTTAAAGAGAATGAGACGATGCAAAATGAGGTTTAGAAGGTGCTTAAAGTGACTTTAAAGAGAATGAGACGATGCAAAATGGTGTTTAGAAGGTGCTTAAGGTGACTTTAAAGAGAATGAGACGATGCAAAATGGTGTTTAGAAGGTGCTTAAGGTTACTTTAAAGAGAATGAGACGATGCAAAATGGTGTTTAGAAGGTGCTTAAGGTTACTTTAAAGAGAATGAGACGATGCAAAATGGTGTTTAGAAGGTGCTTAAGGTTACTTTAAAGAGAATGAGACGATGCAAAATGGTGTTTAGAAGGTGCTTAAGGTGACTTTAAAGAGAATGAGACGATGCAAAATGGTGTTTAGAAGGTGCTTAAGGTTACTTTAAAGAGAATGAGACGATGCAAAATGGTGTTTAGAAGGTGCTTAAAGTGACTTTAAAGAGAATGAGACGATGCAAAATGAGGTTAAGAAGGTGCTTAAGGTGACTTTAAAGAGAATGAGACGATGCAAAATTGTGTTTAGAAGGTGCTTAGGGTGACTTTAAAGAGAATGAGACGATGCAAAATGAGGTTTAGAAGGTGCTTAAAGTGACTTTAAAGAGAATGAGACGATGCAAAATGAGGTTTAGAAGGTGCTTAAGGTGACTTTAAAGAGAATGAGACGATGCAAAATGGTGTTTAGAAGGTGCTTAAGGTGACTTTAAAGAGAATGAGACGATGCAAAATGGTGTTTAGAAGGTGCTTAAGGTTACTTTAAAGAGAATGAGACGATGCAAAATGGTGTTTAGAAGGTGCTTAAAGTGACTTTAAAGAGAATGAGACGATGCAAAATGAGGTTTAGAAGGTGCTTAAGGTGACTTTAAAGAGAATGAGACGATGCAAAATTGTGTTTAGAAGGTGCTTAGGGTGACTTTAAAGAGAATGAGACGATGCAAAATGAGGTTTAGAAGGTGCTTAAAGTGACTTTAAAGAGAATGAGACGATGCAAAAGGGTGTTTAGAAGGTGCTTAAAGTGACTTTAAAGAGAATGAGACGATGCAAAATGGTGTTTAGAAGGTGCTTAAAGTGACTTTAAAGAGAATGAGACGATGCAAAATGGTGTTTAGAAGGTGCTTAAGGTGACTTTAAAGAGAATGAGACGATGCAAAATGGTGTTTAGAAGGTGCTTAAGGTTACTTTAAAGAGAATGAGACGATGCAAAATGAGGTTTAGAAGGTGCTTAAGGTTACTTTAAAGAGAATGAGACGATGCAAAATGGTGTTTAGAAGGTGCTTAAGGTGACTTTAAAGAGAATGAGACGATGCAAAATGAGGTTTAGAAGGTGCTTAAAGTGACTTTAAAGAGAATGAGACGATGCAAAATGAGGTTTAGAAGGTGCTTAAAGTGACTTTAAAGAGAATGAGACGATGAAAAATGGTGTTTAGAAGGTGCTTAAGGTTACTTTAAAGAGAATGAGACGATGCAAAATGGTGTTTAGAAGGTGCTTAAGGTGACTTTAAAGAGAATGAGACGATGCAAAATGAGGTTTAGAAGGTGCTTAAAGTGACTTTAAAGAGAATGAGACGATGCAAAATGGTGTTTAGAAGGTGCTTAAGGTGACTTTAAAGAGAATGAGACGATGCAAAATGGTGTTTAGAAGGTGCTTAAGGTTACTTTAAAGAGAATGAGACGATGCAAAATGGTGTTTAGAAGGTGCTTAAGGTGACTTTAAAGAGAATGAGACGATGCAAAATGGTGTTTAGAAGGTGCTTAAGGTTACTTTAAAGAGAATGAGACGATGCAAAATGGTGTTTAGAAGGTGCTTAAGGTGACTTTAAAGAGAATGAGACGATGCAAAATGAGGTTTAGAAGGTGCTTAAGGTGACTTTAAAGAGAATGAGACGATGCAAAATGAGGTTTAGAAGGTGCTTAAGGTGACTTTAAAGAGAATGAGACGATGCAAAATGGTGTTTAGAAGGTGCTTAAGGTTACTTTAAAGAGAATGAGACGATGCAAAATGGTGTTTAGAAGGTGCTTAAGGTTACTTTAAAGAGAATGAGACGATGCAAAATGGTGTTTAGAAGGTGCTTAAGGTTACTTTAAAGAGAATGAGACGATGCAAAATGGTGTTTAGAAGGTGCTTAAAGTGACTTTAAAGAGAATGAGACGATGCAAAATGAGGTTTAGAAGGTGCTTAAGGTGACTTTAAAGAGAATGAGACGATGCAAAATTGTGTTTAGAAGGTGCTTAGGGTGACTTTAAAGAGAATGAGACGATGCAAAATGAGGTTTAGAAGGTGCTTAAAGTGACTTTAAAGAGAATGAGACGATGCAAAATGGTGTTTAGAAGGTGCTTAAAGTGACTTTAAAGAGAATGAGACGATGCAAAATGAGGTTTAGAAGGTGCTTAAGGTGACTTTAAAGAGAATGAGACGATGCAAAATTGTGTTTAGAAGGTGCTTAGGGTGACTTTAAAGAGAATGAGACGATGCAAAATGAGGTTTAGAAGGTGCTTAAAGTGACTTTAAAGAGAATGAGACGATGCAAAAGGGTGTTTAGAAGGTGCTTAAAGTGACTTTAAAGAGAATGAGACGATGCAAAATGGTGTTTAGAAGGTGCTTAAAGTGACTTTAAAGAGAATGAGACGATGCAAAATGGTGTTTAGAAGGTGCTTAAGGTGACTTTAAAGAGAATGAGACGATGCAAAATGGTGTTTAGAAGGTGCTTAAGGTTACTTTAAAGAGAATGAGACGATGCAAAATGAGGTTTAGAAGGTGCTTAAGGTTACTTTAAAGAGAATGAGACGATGCAAAATGGTGTTTAGAAGGTGCTTAAGGTGACTTTAAAGAGAATGAGACGATGCAAAATGAGGTTTAGAAGGTGCTTAAAGTGACTTTAAAGAGAATGAGACGATGCAAAATGAGGTTTAGAAGGTGCTTAAAGTGACTTTAAAGAGAATGAGACGATGAAAAATGGTGTTTAGAAGGTGCTTAAGGTTACTTTAAAGAGAATGAGACGATGCAAAATGGTGTTTAGAAGGTGCTTAAGGTGACTTTAAAGAGAATGAGACGATGCAAAATGAGGTTTAGAAGGTGCTTAAAGTGACTTTAAAGAGAATGAGACGATGCAAAATGGTGTTTAGAAGGTGCTTAAGGTGACTTTAAAGAGAATGAGACGATGCAAAATGGTGTTTAGAAGGTGCTTAAGGTTACTTTAAAGAGAATGAGACGATGCAAAATGGTGTTTAGAAGGTGCTTAAGGTGACTTTAAAGAGAATGAGACGATGCAAAATGGTGTTTAGAAGGTGCTTAAGGTTACTTTAAAGAGAATGAGACGATGCAAAATGGTGTTTAGAAGGTGCTTAAGGTGACTTTAAAGAGAATGAGACGATGCAAAATGAGGTTTAGAAGGTGCTTAAGGTGACTTTAAAGAGAATGAGACGATGCAAAATGAGGTTTAGAAGGTGCTTAAGGTGACTTTAAAGAGAATGAGACGATGCAAAATGAGGTTTAGAAGGTGCTTAAAGTGACTTTAAAGAGAATGAGACGATGCAAAATGGTGTTTAGAAGGTGCTTAAGGTGACTTTAAAGAGAATGAGACGATGCAAAATGGTGTTTAGAAGGTGCTTAAGGTGACTTTAAAGAGAATGAGACGATGCAAAATGGTGTTTAGAAGGTGCTTAAGGTTACTTTAAAGAGAATGAGACGATGCAAAATGGTGTTTAGAAGGTGCTTAAGGTGACTTTAAAGAGAATGAGACGATGCAAAATGGTGTTTAGAAGGTGCTTAAGGTGACTTTAAAGAGAATGAGACGATGCAAAATGGTGTTTAGAAGGTGCTTAAGGTTACTTTAAAGAGAATGAGACGATGCAAAATGAGGTTTAGAAGGTGCTTAAGGTGACTTTAAAGAGAATGAGACGATGCAAAATGAGGTTTAGAAGGTGCTTAAAGTGACTTTAAAGAGAATGAGACGATGCAAAATGGTGTTTAGAAGGTGCTTAAAGTGACTTTAAAGAGAATGAGACGATGCAAAATGAGGTTTAGAAGGTGCTTAAAGTGACTTTAAAGAGAATGAGACGATGCAAAATGGTGTTTAGAAGGTGCTTAAGGTGACTTTAAAGAGAATGAGACGATGCAAAATGGTGTTTAGAAGGTGCTTAAGGTTACTTTAAAGAGAATGAGACGATGCAAAATGGTGTTTAGAAGGTGCTTAAGGTTACTTTAAAGAGAATGAGACGATGCAAAATGGTGTTTAGAAGGTGCTTAAGGTTACTTTAAAGAGAATGAGACGATGCAAAATGGTGTTTAGAAGGTGCTTAAGGTGACTTTAAAGAGAATGAGACGATGCAAAATGGTGTTTAGAAGGTGCTTAAGGTTACTTTAAAGAGAATGAGACGATGCAAAATGGTGTTTAGAAGGTGCTTAAAGTGACTTTAAAGAGAATGAGACGATGCAAAATGAGGTTAAGAAGGTGCTTAAGGTGACTTTAAAGAGAATGAGACGATGCAAAATTGTGTTTAGAAGGTGCTTAGGGTGACTTTAAAGAGAATGAGACGATGCAAAATGAGGTTTAGAAGGTGCTTAAAGTGACTTTAAAGAGAATGAGACGATGCAAAATGAGGTTTAGAAGGTGCTTAAAGTGACTTTAAAGAGAATGAGACGATGCAAAATGGTGTTTAGAAGGTGCTTAAGGTGACTTTAAAGAGAATGAGACGATGCAAAATGGTGTTTAGAAGGTGCTTAAGGTTACTTTAAAGAGAATGAGACGATGCAAAATGGTGTTTAGAAGGTGCTTAAAGTGACTTTAAAGAGAATGAGACGATGCAAAATGAGGTTTAGAAGGTGCTTAAGGTGACTTTAAAGAGAATGAGACGATGCAAAATTGTGTTTAGAAGGTGCTTAAGGTGACTTTAAAGAGAATGAGACGATGCAAAATGAGGTTTAGAAGGTGCTTAAAGTGACTTTAAAGAGAATGAGACGATGCAAAAGGGTGTTTAGAAGGTGCTTAAAGTGACTTTAAAGAGAATGAGACGATGCAAAATGGTGTTTAGAAGGTGCTTAAAGTGACTTTAAAGAGAATGAGACGATGCAAAATGGTGTTTAGAAGGTGCTTAAGGTGACTTTAAAGAGAATGAGACGATGCAAAATGGTGTTTAGAAGGTGCTTAAGGTGACTTTAAAGAGAATGAGACGATGCAAAATGAGGTTTAGAAGGTGCTTAAAGTGACTTTAAAGAGAATGAGACGATGCAAAATGAGGTTTAGAAGGTGCTTAAAGTGACTTTAAAGAGAATGAGACGATGAAAAATGGTGTTTAGAAGGTGCTTAAGGTTACTTTAAAGAGAATGAGACGATGCAAAATGGTGTTTAGAAGGTGCTTAAGGTGACTTTAAAGAGAATGAGACGATGCAAAATGAGGTTTAGAAGGTGCTTAAAGTGACTTTAAAGAGAATGAGACGATGCAAAATGGTGTTTAGAAGGTGCTTAAGGTGACTTTAAAGAGAATGAGACGATGCAAAATGGTGTTTAGAAGGTGCTTAAGGTTACTTTAAAGAGAATGAGACGATGCAAAATGGTGTTTAGAAGGTGCTTAAGGTGACTTTAAAGAGAATGAGACGATGCAAAATGGTGTTTAGAAGGTGCTTAAGGTTACTTTAAAGAGAATGAGACGATGCAAAATGGTGTTTAGAAGGTGCTTAAGGTGACTTTAAAGAGAATGAGACGATGCAAAATGAGGTTTAGAAGGTGCTTAAGGTGACTTTAAAGAGAATGAGACGATGCAAAATGAGGTTTAGAAGGTGCTTAAGGTGACTTTAAAGAGAATGAGACGATGCAAAATGGTGTTTAGAAGGTGCTTAAGGTTACTTTAAAGAGAATGAGACGATGCAAAATGGTGTTTAGAAGGTGCTTAAGGTTACTTTAAAGAGAATGAGACGATGCAAAATGGTGTTTAGAAGGTGCTTAAGGTTACTTTAAAGAGAATGAGACGATGCAAAATGGTGTTTAGAAGGTGCTTAAGGTGACTTTAAAGAGAATGAGACGATGCAAAATGGTGTTTAGAAGGTGCTTAAGGTTACTTTAAAGAGAATGAGACGATGCAAAATGGTGTTTAGAAGGTGCTTAAAGTGACTTTAAAGAGAATGAGACGATGCAAAATGAGGTTTAGAAGGTGCTTAAGGTGACTTTAAAGAGAATGAGACGATGCAAAATTGTGTTTAGAAGGTGCTTAGGGTGACTTTAAAGAGAATGAGACGATGCAAAATGAGGTTTAGAAGGTGCTTAAAGTGACTTTAAAGAGAATGAGACGATGCAAAATGGTGTTTAGAAGGTGCTTAAGGTGACTTTAAAGAGAATGAGACGATGCAAAATGGTGTTTAGAAGGTGCTTAAGGTGACTTTAAAGAGAATGAGACGATGCAAAATGGTGTTTAGAAGGTGCTTAAGGTTACTTTAAAGAGAATGAGACGATGCAAAATGGTGTTTAGAAGGTGCTTAAAGTGACTTTAAAGAGAATGAGACGATGCAAAATGAGGTTTAGAAGGTGCTTAAGGTTACTTTAAAGAGAATGAGACGATGCAAAATTGTGTTTAGAAGGTGCTTAGGGTGACTTTAAAGAGAATGAGACGATGCAAAATGAGGTTTAGAAGGTGCTTAAAGTGACTTTAAAGAGAATGAGACGATGCAAAAGGGTGTTTAGAAGGTGCTTAAAGTGACTTTAAAGAGAATGAGACGATGCAAAATGGTGTTTAGAAGGTGCTTAAAGTGACTTTAAAGAGAATGAGACGATGCAAAATGGTGTTTAGAAGGTGCTTAAGGTGACTTTAAAGAGAATGAGACGATGCAAAATGGTGTTTAGAAGGTGCTTAAGGTTACTTTAAAGAGAATGAGACGATGCAAAATGAGGTTTAGAAGGTGCTTAAGGTTACTTTAAAGAGAATGAGACGATGCAAAATGAGGTTTAGAAGGTGCTTAAAGTGACTTTAAAGAGAATGAGACGATGCAAAATGAGGTTTAGAAGGTGCTTAAAGTGACTTTAAAGAGAATGAGACGATGAAAAATGGTGTTTAGAAGGTGCTTAAGGTTACTTTAAAGAGAATGAGACGATGCAAAATGGTGTTTAGAAGGTGCTTAAGGTGACTTTAAAGAGAATGAGACGATGCAAAATGAGGTTTAGAAGGTGCTTAAAGTGACTTTAAAGAGAATGAGACGATGCAAAATGGTGTTTAGAAGGTGCTTAAGGTGACTTTAAAGAGAATGAGACGATGCAAAATGGTGTTTAGAAGGTGCTTAAGGTTACTTTAAAGAGAATGAGACGATGCAAAATGGTGTTTAGAAGGTGCTTAAGGTGACTTTAAAGAGAATGAGACGATGCAAAATGGTGTTTAGAAGGTGCTTAAGGTTACTTTAAAGAGAATGAGACGATGCAAAATGGTGTTTAGAAGGTGCTTAAGGTGACTTTAAAGAGAATGAGACGATGCAAAATGAGGTTTAGAAGGTGCTTAAGGTGACTTTAAAGAGAATGAGACGATGCAAAATGAGGTTTAGAAGGTGCTTAAGGTGACTTTAAAGAGAATGAGACGATGCAAAATGGTGTTTAGAAGGTGCTTAAGGTTACTTTAAAGAGAATGAGACGATGCAAAATGGTGTTTAGAAGGTGCTTAAGGTTACTTTAAAGAGAATGAGACGATGCAAAATGGTGTTTAGAAGGTGCTTAAGGTTACTTTAAAGAGAATGAGACGATGCAAAATGGTGTTTAGAAGGTGCTTAAGGTGACTTTAAAGAGAATGAGACGATGCAAAATGGTGTTTAGAAGGTGCTTAAGGTTACTTTAAAGAGAATGAGACGATGCAAAATGGTGTTTAGAAGGTGCTTAAAGTGACTTTAAAGAGAATGAGACGATGCAAAATGAGGTTTAGAAGGTGCTTAAGGTGACTTTAAAGAGAATGAGACGATGCAAAATTGTGTTTAGAAGGTGCTTAGGGTGACTTTAAAGAGAATGAGACGATGCAAAATGAGGTTTAGAAGGTGCTTAAAGTGACTTTAAAGAGAATGAGACGATGCAAAATGGTGTTTAGAAGGTGCTTAAAGTGACTTTAAAGAGAATGAGACGATGCAAAATGGTGTTTAGAAGGTGCTTAAGGTGACTTTAAAGAGAATGAGACGATGCAAAATGGTGTTTAGAAGGTGCTTAAGGTTACTTTAAAGAGAATGAGACGATGCAAAATGGTGTTTAGAAGGTGCTTAAAGTGACTTTAAAGAGAATGAGACGATGCAAAATGAGGTTTAGAAGGTGCTTAAGGTGACTTTAAAGAGAATGAGACGATGCAAAATTGTGTTTAGAAGGTGCTTAGGGTGACTTTAAAGAGAATGAGACGATGCAAAATGAGGTTTAGAAGGTGCTTAAAGTGACTTTAAAGAGAATGAGACGATGCAAAAGGGTGTTTAGAAGGTGCTTAAAGTGACTTTAAAGAGAATGAGACGATGCAAAATGGTGTTTAGAAGGTGCTTAAAGTGACTTTAAAGAGAATGAGACGATGCAAAATGGTGTTTAGAAGGTGCTTAAGGTGACTTTAAAGAGAATGAGACGATGCAAAATGGTGTTTAGAAGGTGCTTAAGGTTACTTTAAAGAGAATGAGACGATGCAAAATGAGGTTTAGAAGGTGCTTAAGGTTACTTTAAAGAGAATGAGACGATGCAAAATGGTGTTTAGAAGGTGCTTAAGGTGACTTTAAAGAGAATGAGACGATGCAAAATGAGGTTTAGAAGGTGCTTAAAGTGACTTTAAAGAGAATGAGACGATGCAAAATGAGGTTTAGAAGGTGCTTAAAGTGACTTTAAAGAGAATGAGACGATGAAAAATGGTGTTTAGAAGGTGCTTAAGGTTACTTTAAAGAGAATGAGACGATGCAAAATGGTGTTTAGAAGGTGCTTAAGGTGACTTTAAAGAGAATGAGACGATGCAAAATGAGGTTTAGAAGGTGCTTAAAGTGACTTTAAAGAGAATGAGACGATGCAAAATGGTGTTTAGAAGGTGCTTAAGGTGACTTTAAAGAGAATGAGACGATGCAAAATGGTGTTTAGAAGGTGCTTAAGGTTACTTTAAAGAGAATGAGACGATGCAAAATGGTGTTTAGAAGGTGCTTAAGGTGACTTTAAAGAGAATGAGACGATGCAAAATGGTGTTTAGAAGGTGCTTAAGGTTACTTTAAAGAGAATGAGACGATGCAAAATGGTGTTTAGAAGGTGCTTAAGGTGACTTTAAAGAGAATGAGACGATGCAAAATGAGGTTTAGAAGGTGCTTAAAGTGACTTTAAAGAGAATGAGACGATGCAAAATGGTGTTTAGAAGGTGCTTAAGGTTACTTTAAAGAGAATGAGACGATGCAAAATGGTGTTTAGAAGGTGCTTAAGGTGACTTTAAAGAGAATGAGACGATGCAAAATGAGGTTTAGAAGGTGCTTAAAGTGACTTTAAAGAGAATGAGACGATGCAAAATGAGGTTTAGAAGGTGCTTAAGGTGACTTTAAAGAGAATGAGACGATGCAAAATGAGGTTTAGAAGGTGCTTAAAGTGACTTTAAAGAGAATGAGACGATGCAAAATGGTGTTTAGAAGGTGCTTAAAGTGACTTTAAAGAGAATGAGACGATGCAAAATGAGGTTTAGAAGGTGCTTAAGGTGACTTTAAAGAGAATGAGACGATGCAAAATGAGGTTTAGAAGGTGCTTAAAGTGACTTTAAAGAGAATGAGACGATGCAAAATGAGGTTTAGAAGGTGCTTAAGGTGACTTTAAAGAGAATGAGACGATGCAAAATGGTGTTTAGAAGGTGCTTAAAGTGACTTTAAAGAGAATGAGACGATGCAAAATGAGGTTTAGAAGGTGCTTAAAGTGACTTTAAAGAGAATGAGACGATGCAAAATGAGGTTTAGAAGGTGCTTAAGGTGACTTTAAAGAGAATGAGACGATGCAAAATGAGGTTTAGAAGGTGCTTAAGGTGACTTTAAAGAGAATGAGACGATGCAAAATGAGGTTTAGAAGGTGCTTAAAGTGACTTTAAAGAGAATGAGACGATGCAAAATGGTGTTTAGAAGGTGCTTAAGGTGACTTTAAAGAGAATGAGACGATGCAAAATGAGGTTTAGAAGGTGCTTAAAGTGACTTTAAAGAGAATGAGACGATGCAAAAGGGTGTTTAGAAGGTGCTTAAAGTGACTTTAAAGAGAATGAGACGATGCAAAATGGTGTTTAGAAGGTGCTTAAGGTGACTTTAAAGAGAATGAGACGATGCAAAATGAGGTTTAGAAGGTGCTTAAAGTGACTTTAAAGAGAATGAGACGATGCAAAATGGTGTTTAGAAGGTGCTTAAGGTGACTTTAAAGAGAATGAGACGATGCAAAATGGTGTTTAGAAGGTGCTTAAAGTGACTTTAAAGAGAATGAGACGATGCAAAATGAGGTTTAGAAGGTGCTTAAAGTGACTTTAAAGAGAATGAGACGATGCAAAATGGTGTTTAGAAGGTGCTTAAAGTGACTTTAAAGAGAATGAGACGATGCAAAATGAGGTTTAGAAGGTGCTTAAGGTGACTTTAAAGAGAATGAGACGATGCAAAATGGTGTTTAGAAGGTGCTTAAGGTGACTTTAAAGAGAATGAGACGATGCAAAATGAGGTTTAGAAGGTGCTTAAGGTGACTTTAAAGAGAATGAGACGATGCAAAATGGTGTTTAGAAGGTGCTTAAGGTTACTTTAAAGAGAATGAGACGATGCAAAATGAGGTTTAGAAGGTGCTTAAAGTGACTTTAAAGAGAATGAGACGATGCAAAATGGTGTTTAGAAGGTGCTTAAGGTGACTTTAAAGAGAATGAGACGATGCAAAATGAGGTTTAGAAGGTCCTTAAGGTGACTTTAAAGAGAATGAGACGATGCAAAATGGTGTTTAGAAGGTGCTTAAGGTGACTTTAAAGAGAATGAGACGATGCAAAATGGTGTTTAGAAGGTGCTTAAAGTGACTTTAAAGAGAATGAGACGATGCAAAATGAGGTTTAGAAGGTGCTTAAAGTGACTTTAAAGAGAATGAGACGATGCAAAATGAGGTTTAGAAGGTGCTTAAAGTGACTTTAAAGAGAATGAGACGATCCAAAATGGTGTTTAGAAGGTGCTTAAGGTGACTTTAAAGAGAATGAGACGATGCAAAATGAGGTTTAGAAGGTGCTTAAGGTTACTTTAAAGAGAATGAGACGATGCAAAATGAGGTTTAGAAGGTGCTTAAAGTGACTTTAAAGAGAATGAGACGATGCAAAATGGTGTTTAGAAGGTGCTTAAGGTTACTTTAAAGAGAATGAGACGATGCAAAATGAGGTTTAGAAGGTGCTTAAAGTGACTTTAAAGAGAATGAGACGATGCAAAATGGTGTTTAGAAGGTGCTTAAGGTTACTTTAAGAGAATGAGACGATGCAAAATGGTGTTTAGAAGGTGCTTAAAGTGACTTTAAAGAGAATGAGACGATGCAAAATGAGGTTTAGAAGGTGCTTAAAGTGACTTTAAAGAGAATGAGACGATGCAAAATGGTGTTTAGAAGGTGCTTAAGGTGACTTAAAGAGAATGAGACGATGCAAAATGGTGTTTAGAAGGTGCTTAAAGTGACTTTAAAGAGAATGAGACGATGCAAAATGAGGTTTAGAAGGTGCTTAAAGTGACTTTAAAGAGAATGAGACGATGCAAAATGAGGTTTAGAAGGTGCTTAAGGTGACTTTAAAGAGAATGAGACGATGCAAAATGGTGTTTAGAAGGTGCTTAAAGTGACTTTAAAGAGAATGAGACGATGCAAAATGGTGTTTAGAAGGTGCTTAAGGTGACTTTAAAGAGAATGAGACGATGCAAAATGAGGTTTAGAAGGTGCTTAAGGTGACTTTAAAGAGAATGAGACGATGCAAAATGAGGTTTAGAAGGTGCTTAAAGTGACTTTAAAGAGAATGAGACGATGCAAAATGGTGTTTAGAAGATGCTTAAGGTGACTTTAAAGAGAATGAGACGATGCAAAATGAGGTTTAGAAGGTGCTTAAGGTGACTTTAAAGAGAATGAGACGATGCAAAAGGGTGTTTAGAAGGTGCTTAAGGTTACTTTAAAGAGAATGAGACGATGCAAAATGAGGTTTAGAAGGTGCTTAAGGTGACTTTAAAGAGAATGAGACGATGCAAAATGGTGTTTAGAAGGTGCTTAAAGTGACTTTAAAGAGAATGAGACGATGCAAAATGGTGTTTAGAAGGTGCTTAAGGTGACTTTAAAGAGAATGAGACGATGCAAAATGAGGTTTAGAAGGTGCTTAAAGTGACTTTAAAGAGAATGAGACGATGCAAAATGGTGTTTAGAAGGTGCTTAAGGTGACTTTAAAGAGAATGAGACGATGCAAAATGAGGTTTAGAAGGTGCTTAAAGTGACTTTAAAGAGAATGAGACGATGCAAAATGAGGTTTAGAAGGTGCTTAAAGTGACTTTAAAGAGAATGAGACGATGCAAAATGGTGTTTAGAAGGTGCTTAAGGTTACTTTAAAGAGAATGAGACGATGCAAAATGGTGTTTAGAAGGTGCTTAAGGTGACTTTAAAGAGAATGAGACGATGCAAAAGGGTGTTTAGAAGGTGCTTAAAGTGACTTTAAAGAGAATGAGACGATGCAAAATGGTGTTTAGAAGGTGCTTAAGGTGACTTTAAAGAGAATGAGACGATGCAAAATGGTGTTTAGAAGGTGCTTAAGGTGACTTTAAAGAGAATGAGACGATGCAAAATGGTGTTTAGAAGGTGCTTAAAGTGACTTTAAAGAGAATGAGACGATGCAAAATGGTGTTTAGAAGGTGCTTAAGATTACTTTAAAGAGAATGAGACGATGCAAAATGGTGTTTAGAAGGTGCTTAAAGTGACTTTAAAGAGAATGAGACGATGCAAAATGAGGTTTAGAAGGTGCTTAAGGTTACTTTAAAGAGAATGAGACGATGCAAAATGAGGTTTAGAAGGTGCTTAAAGTGACTTTAAAGAGAATGAGACGATGCAAAATGAGGTTTAGAAGGTGTTTAAGGTGACTTTAAAGAGAATGAGACGATGCAAAATGAGGTTTAGAAGGTGCTTAAAGTGACTTTAAAGAGAATGAGACGATGCAAAATGAGGTTTAGAAGGTGCTTAAGGTGACTTTAAAGAGAATGAGACGATGCAAAATGGTGTTTAGAAGGTGCTTAAGGTGACTTTAAAGAGAATGAGACGATGCAAAATGAGGTTTAGAAGGTGCTTAAGGTGACTTTAAAGAGAATGAGACGATGCAAAATGGTGTTTAGAAGGTGCTTAAGGTTACTTTAAAGAGAATGAGACGATGCAAAATGAGGTTTAGAAGGTGCTTAAAGTGACTTTAAAGAGAATGAGACGATGCAAAATGGTGTTTAGAAGGTGCTTAAGGTGACTTTAAAGAGAATGAGACGATGCAAAATGAGGTTTAGAAGGTGCTTAAAGTGACTTTAAAGAGAATGAGACGATGCAAAATGGTGTTTAGAAGGTGCTTAAGGTTACTTTAAAGAGAATGAGACGATGCAAAATGGTGTTTAGAAGGTGCTTAAAGTGACTTTAAAGAGAATGAGACGATGCAAAATGGTGTTTAGAAGGTGCTTAAGGTGACTTTAAAGAGAATGAGACGATGCAAAATGAGGTTTAGAAGGTGCTTAAGGTGACTTTAAAGAGAATGAGACGATGCAAAATGGTGTTTAGAAGGTGCTTAAGGTGACTTTAAAGAGAATGAGACGATGCAAAATGGTGTTTAGAAGGTGCTTAAAGTGACTTTAAAGAGAATGAGACGATGCAAAATGAGGTTTAGAAGGTGCTTAAAGTGACTTTAAAGAGAATGAGACGATGCAAAATGGTGTTTAGAAGGTGCTTAAGGTGACTTTAAAGAGAATGAGACGATGCAAAATGAGGTTTAGAAGGTGCTTAAAGTGACTTTAAAGAGAATGAGACGATGCAAAATGAGGTTTAGAAGGTGCTTAAAGTGACTTTAAAGAGAATGAGACGATGCAAAATGAGGTTTAGAAGGTGCTTAAAGTGACTTTAAAGAGAATGAGACGATGCAAAATGAGGATTAGAAGGTGCTTAAAGTGACTTTAAAGAGAATGAGACGATGCAAAATGGTGTTTAGAAGGTGCTAAAGGTGACTTTAAAGAGAATGAGACGATGCAAAATGAGGTTTAGAAGGTGCTTAAAGTGACTTTAAAGAGAATGAGACGATGCAAAATGGTGTTTAGAAGGTGCTTAAAGTGACTTTAAAGAGAATGAGACGATGCAAAATGAGGTTTAGAAGGTGCTTAAAGTGACTTTAAAGAGAATGAGACGATGCAAAATGAGGTTTAGAAGGTGCTTAAGGTGACTTTAAAGAGAATGAGACGATGCAAAATGGTGTTTAGAAGGTGCTTAAGGTGACTTTAAAGAGAATGAGACGATGCAAAATGGTGTTTAGAAGGTGCTTAAAGTGACTTTAAAGAGAATGAGACGATGCAAAATGGTGTTTAGAAGGTGCTTAAAGTGACTTTAAAGAGAATGAGACGATGCAAAATGGTGTTTAGAAGGTGCTTAAGGTGACTTTAAAGAGAATGAGACGATGCAAAATGGTGTTTAGAAGGTGCTTAAAGTGACTTTAAAGAGAATGAGACGATGCAAAATGAGGTTTAGAAGGTGCTTAAAGTGACTTTAAAGAGAATGAGACGATGCAAAATGGTGTTTAGAAGGTGCTTAAGGTGACTTTAAAGAGAATGAGACGATGCAAAATGAGGTTTAGAAGGTGCTTAAAGTGACTTTAAAGAGAATGAGACGATGCAAAATGAGGTTTAGAAGGTGCTTAAAGTGACTTTAAAGAGAATGAGACGATGCAAAATGAGGTTTAGAAGGTGCTTAAAGTGACTTTAAAGAGAATGAGACGATGCAAAATGAGGATTAGAAGGTGCTTAAAGTGACTTTAAAGAGAATGAGACGATGCAAAATGGTGTTTAGAAGGTGCTTAAGGTGACTTTAAAGAGAATGAGACGATGCAAAATGAGGTTTAGAAGGTGCTTAAAGTGACTTTAAAGAGAATGAGACGATGCAAAATGGTGTTTAGAAGGTGCTTAAAGTGACTTTAAAGAGAATGAGACGATGCAAAATGAGGTTTAGAAGGTGCTTAAGGTGACTTTAAAGAGAATGAGACGATGCAAAATGGTGTTTAGAAGGTGCTTAAGGTGACTTTAAAGAGAATGAGACGATGCAAAATGGTGTTTAGAAGGTGCTTAAGGTTACTTTAAAGAGAATGAGACGATGCAAAATGAGGTTTAGAAGGTGCTTAAGGTGACTTTAAAGAGAATGAGACGATGCAAAATGGTGTTTAGAAGGTGCTTAAGGTGACTTTAAAGAGAATGAGACGATGCAAAATGGTGTTTAGAAGGTGCTTAAAGTGACTTTAAAGAGAATGAGACGATGCAAAATGGTGTTTAGAAGGTGCTTAAGGTGACTTTAAAGAGAATGAGACGATGCAAAATGGTGTTTAGAAGGTGCTTAAGGTGACTTTAAAGAGAATGAGACGATGCAAAATGAGGTTTAGAAGGTGCTTAAAGTGACTTTAAAGAGAATGAGACGATGCAAAATGGTGTTTAGAAGGTGCTTAAGGTGACTTTAAAGAGAATGAGACGATGCAAAATGAGGTTTAGAAGGTGCTTAAAGTGACTTTAAAGAGAATGAGACGATGCAAAATGAGGTTTAGAAGGTGCTTAAAGTGACTTTAAAGAGAATGAGACGATGCAAAATGGTGTTTAGAAGGTGCTTAAGGTGACTTTAAAGAGAATGAGACGATGCAAAATGAGGTTTAGAAGGTGCTTAAAGTGACTTTAAAGAGAATGAGACGATGCAAAATGAGGTTTAGAAGGTGCTTAAAGTGACTTTAAAGAGAATGAGACGATGCAAAATGGTGTTTAGAAGGTGCTTAAGGTGACTTTAAAGAGAATGAGACGATGCAAAATGGTGTTTAGAAGGTGCTTAAGGTTACTTTAAAGAGAATGAGACGATGCAAAATGAGGTTTAGAAGGTGCTTAAAGTGACTTTAAAGAGAATGAGACGATGCAAAATGGTGTTTAGAAGGTGCTTAAGGTGACTTTAAAGAGAATGAGACGATGCAAAATGAGGTTTAGAAGGTGCTTAAAGTGACTTTAAAGAGAATGAGACGATGCAAAATGAGGTTTAGAAGGTGCTTAAAGTGACTTTAAAGAGAATGAGACGATGCAAAATGGTGTTTAGAAGGTGCTTAAGGTTACTTTAAAGAGAATGAGACGATGCAAAATGAGGTTTAGAAGGTGCTTAAAGTGACTTTAAAGAGAATGAGACGATGCAAAATGAGGTTTAGAAGGTGCTTAAAGTGACTTTAAAGAGAATGAGACGATGCAAAATGAGGTTTAGAAGGTGCTTAAAGTGACTTTAAAGAGAATGAGACGATGCAAAATGGTGTTTAGAAGGTGCTTAAAGTGACTTTAAAGAGAATGAGACGATGCAAAATGAGGTTTAGAAGGTGCTTAAGG
Organism: Anopheles coustani; assembly: GCF_943734705.1. Lineage (NCBI taxonomy): Eukaryota > Metazoa > Arthropoda > Insecta > Diptera > Culicidae > Anopheles > Anopheles coustani. Next base: position 24,813 of record NW_026525230.1, read on the forward strand.
TTACTTTAAAGAGAATGAGACGATGCAAAATGAGGTTTAGAAGGTGCTTAAGGTGACTTTAAAGAGAATGAGACGATGCAAAATGAGGTTTAGAAGGTGCTTAAGGTGACTTTAAAGAGAATGAGACGATGCAAAATGGTGTTTAGAAGGTGCTTAAGGTGACTTTAAAGAGAATGAGACGATGCAAAATGAGGTTTGGAAGGTGCTTAAAGTGACTTTAAAGAGAATGAGACGATGCAAAATGGTGTTTAGAAGGTGCTTAAGGTGACTTTAAAGAGAATGAGACGATGCAAAATGGTGTTTAGAAGGTGCTTAAGGTGACTTTAAAGAGAATGAGACGATGCAAAATGAGGTTTAGAAGGTGCTTAAAGTGACTTTAAAGAGAATGAGACGATGCAAAATGGTGTTTAGAAGGTGCTTAAGGTGACTTTAAAGAGAATGAGACGATGCAAAATGAGGTTTAGAAGGTGCTTAAAGTGACTTTAAAGAGAATGAGACGATGCAAAATGAGGTTTAGAAGGTGCTTAAAGTGACTTTAAAGAGAATGAGACGATGCAAAATGAGGTTTAGAAGGTGCTTAAGGTGACTTTAAAGAGAATGAGACGATGCAAAATGGTGTTTAGAAGGTGCTTAAGGTGACTTTAAAGAGAATGAGACGATGCAAAATGAGGTTTAGAAGGTGCTTAAAGTGACTTTAAAGAGAATGAGACGATGCAAAATGAGGTTTAGAAGGTGCTTAAGGTGACTTTAAAGAGAATGAGACGATGCAAAATGGTGTTTAGAAGGTGCTTAAGGTGACTTTAAAGAGAATGAGACGATGCAAAATGAGGTTTAGAAGGTGCTTAAGGTGACTTTAAAGAGAATGAGACGATGCAAAATGGTGTTTAGAAGGTGCTTAAGGTGACTTTAAAGAGAATGAGACGATGCAAAATGAGATTTAGAAGGTGCTTAAAGTGACTTTAAAGAGAATGAGACGATGCAAAATGGTATTTAGAAGGTGCTTAAGGTGACTTTAAAGAGAATGAGACGATGCAAAATGGTGTTTAGAAGGTGCTTAAAGTGACTTTAAAGAGAATGAGACGATGCAAAATGAGGTTTAGAAGGTGCTTAAGGTGACTTTAAAGAGAATGAGACGATGCAAAATGGTGTTTAGAAGGTGCTTAGGGTTACTTTAAAGAGAATGAGACGATGCAAAATGGTGTTTAGAAGGTGCTTAAGGTGACTTTTAAGAGAATGAGACGATGCAAAATGAGGTTTAGAAGGTGCTTAAGGTGACTTTAAAGAGAATGAGACGATGCAAAATGAGGTTTAGAAGGTGCTTAAAGTGACTTTAAAGAGAATGAGACGATGCAAAATGAGGTTTAGAAGGTGCTTAAGGTGACTTTAAAGAGAATGAGACGATGCAAAATGGTGTTTAGAAGGTGCTTAAGGTGACTTTAAAGAGAATGAGACGATGCAAAATGGTGTTTAGAAGGTGCTTAAGGTTACTTTAAAGAGAATGAGACGATGCAAAATGAGGTTTAGAAGGTGCTTAAAGTGACTTTAAAGAGAATGAGACGATGCAAAATGGTGTTTAGAAGGTGCTTAAGGTGACTTTAAAGAGAATGAGACGATGCAAAATGAGGTTTAGAAGGTGCTTAAAGTGACTTTAAAGAGAATGAGACGATGCAAAATGGTGTTTAGAAGGTGCTTAAGGTGACTTTAAAGAGAATGAGACGATGCAAAATGGTGTTTAGAAGGTGCTTAAAGTGACTTTAAAGAGAATGAGACGATGCAAAATGAGGTTTAGAAGGTGCTTAAAGTGACTTTAAAGAGAATGAGACGATGCAAAAGGGTGTTTAGAAGGTGCTTAAAGTGACTTTAAAGAGAATGAGACGATGCAAAATGAGGTTTAGAAGGTGCTTAAAGTGACTTTAAAGAGAATGAGACGATGCAAAATGGTGTTTAGAAGGTGCTTAAGGTGACTTTAAAGAGAATGAGACGATGCAAAATGGTGTTTAGAAGGTGCTTAAGGTTACTTTAAAGAGAATGAGACGATGCAAAATGGTGTTTAGAAGGTGCTTAAGGTGACTTTAAAGAGAATGAGACGATGCAAAATGGTGTTTAGAAGGTGCTTAAAGTGACTTTAAAGAGAATGAGACGATGCAAAATGAGGTTTAGAAGGTGCTTAAGGTGACTTTAAAGAGAATGAGACGATGCAAAATGGTGTTTAGAAGGTGCTTAAGGTGACTTTAAAGAGAATGAGACGATGCAAAATGGTGTTTAGAAGGTGCTTAAGGTGACTTTAAAGAGAATGAGACGATGCAAAATGGTGTTTAGAAGGTGCTTAAGGTTACTTTAAAGAGAATGAGACGATGCAAAATGAGGTTTAGAAGGTGCTTAAGGTGACTTTAAAGAGAATGAGACGATGCAAAATGGTGTTTAGAAGGTGCTTAAGGTGACTTTAAAGAGAATGAGACGATGCAAAATGGTGTTTAGAAGGTGCTTAAGGTGACTTTAAAGAGAATGAGACGATGCAAAATGGTGTTTAGAAGGTGCTTAAAGTGACTTTAAAGAGAATGAGACGATGCAAAATGGTGTTTAGAAGGTGCTTAAGGTGACTTTAAAGAGAATGAGACGATGCAAAATGGTGTTTAGAAGGTGCTTAAGGTGACTTTAAAGAGAATGAGACGATGCAAAATGAGGTTTAGAAGGTGCTTAAGGTTACTTTAAAGAGAATGAGACGATGCAAAATGGTGTTTAGAAGGTGCTTAAGGTGACTTTAAAGAGAATGAGACGATGCAAAATGAGGTTTAGAAGGTGCTTAAGGTGACTTTAAAGAGAATGAGACGATGCAAAATGGTGTTTAGAAGGTGCTTAAGGTGACTTTAAAGAGAATGAGACGATGCAAAATGAGGTTTAGAAGGTGCTTAAAGTGACTTTAAAGAGAATGAGACGATGCAAAATGGTGTTTAGAAGGTGCTTAAAGTGACTTTAAAGAGAATGAGACGATGCAAAATGAGGTTTAGAAGGTGCTTAAAGTGACTTTAAAGAGAATGAGACGATGCAAAAGGGTGTTTAGAAGGTGCTTAAAGTGACTTTAAAGAGAATGAGACGATGCAAAATGGTGTTTAGAAGGTGCTTAAGGTGACTTTAAAGAGAATGAGACGATGCAAAATGAGGTTTAGAAGGTGCTTAAGGTGACTTTAAAGAGAATGAGACGATGCAAAATGGTGTTTAGAAGGTGCTTAAGGTTACTTTAAAGAGAATGAGACGATGCAAAATGGTGTTTAGAAGGTGCTTAAAGTGACTTTAAAGAGAATGAGATGATGCAAAATGGTGTTTAGAAGGTGCTTAAGGTGACTTTAAAGAGAATGAGACGATGCAAAATGAGGTTTAGAAGGTGCTTAAGGTTACTTTAAAGAGAATGAGACGATGCAAAATGAGGTTTAGAAGGTGCTTAAGGTGACTTTAAAGAGAATGAGACGATGCAAAATGAGGTTTAGAAGGTGCTTAAGGTGACTTTAAAGAGAATGAGACGATGCAAAATGGTGTTTAGAAGGTGCTTAAGGTGACTTTAAAGAGAATGAGACGATGCAAAATGAGGTTTAGAAGGTGCTTAAGGTGACTTTAAAGAGAATGAGACGATGCAAAATGAGGTTTAGAAGGTGCTTAAAGTGACTTTAAAGAGAATGAGACGATGCAAAATGAGGTTTAGAAGGTGCTTAAGGTGACTTTAAAGAGAATGAGACGATGCAAAATGGTGTTTAGAAGGTGCTTAAGGTGACTTTAAAGAGAATGAGACGATGCAAAATGGTGTTTAGAAGGTGCTTAAGGTGACTTTAAAGAGAATGAGACGATGCAAAAGGGTGTTTAGAAGGTGCTTAAAGTGACTTTAAAGAGAATGAGACGATGCAAAATGAGGTTTAGAAGGTGCTTAAAGTGACTTTAAAGAGAATGAGACGATGCAAAATGGTGTTTAGAAGGTGCTTAAAGTGACTTTAAAGAGAATGAGACGATGCAAAATGAAATTTAGAAGGTGCTTAAAGTGACTTTAAAGATAATGAGACGATGCAAAATGAGGTTTAGAAGGTGCTTAAGGTGACTTTAAAAAGAATGAGACGATGCAAAATGGTGTTTAGAAGGTGCTTAAGGTGACTTTAAAGAGAATGAGACGATGCAAAATGGTGTTTAGAAGGTGCTTAAGGTGACTTTAAAGAGAATGAGACGATGCAAAATGGTGTTTAGAAGGTGCTTAAGGTGACTTTAAAGAGAATGAGACGATGCAAAATGGTGTTTAGAAGGTGCTTAAGGTGACTTTAAAGAGAATGAGACGATGCAAAATGAGGTTTAGAAGGTGCTTAAAGTGACTTTAAAGAGAATGAGACGATGCAAAATGAGGTTTAGAAGGTGCTTAAAGTGACTTTAAAGAGAATGAGACGATGCAAAATGGTGTTTAGAAGGTGCTTAAAGTGACTTTAAAGAGAATGAGACGATGCAAAATGGTGTTTAGAAGGTGCTTAAGGTGACTTTAAAGAGAATGAGACGATGCAAAATGGTGTTTAGAAGGTGCTTAAAGTGACTTTAAAGAGAATGAGACGATGCAAAATGGTGTTTAGAAGGTGCTTAGGGTGACTTTAAAGAGAATGAGACGATGCAAAATGAGGTTTAGAAGGTGCTTAAGGTGACTTTAAAGAGAATGAGACGATGCAAAATGAGGTTTAGAAGGTGCTTAAAGTGACTTTAAAGAGAATGAGACGATGCAAAATGAGGTTTAGAAGGTGCTTAAGGTGACTTTAAAGAGAATGAGACGATGCAAAATGAGGTTTAGAAGGTGCTTAAGGTGACTTTAAAGAGAATGAGACGATGCAAAATGGTGTTTAGAAGGTGCTTAAAGTGACTTTAAAGAGAATGAGACGATGCAAAATGAGGTTTAGAAGGTGCTTAAAGTGACTTTAAAGAGAATGAGACGATGCAAAATGAGGTTTAGAAGGTGCTTAAGGTGACTTTAAAGAGAATGAGACGATGCAAAATGGTGTTTAGAAGGTGCTTAAGGTGACTTTAAAGAGAATGAGACGATGCAAAATGAGGTTTAGAAGGTGCTTAAAGTGACTTTAAAGAGAATGAGACGATGCAAAATGGTGTTTAGAAGGTGCTTAGGGTGACTTTAAAGAGAATGAGACGATGCAAAATGGTGTTTAGAAGGTGCTTAAGGTGACTTTAAAGAGAATGAGACGATGCAAAATGGTGTTTAGAAGGTGCTTAAAGTGACTTTAAAGAGAATGAGACGATGCAAAATGGTGTTTAGAAGGTGCTTAAAGTGACTTTAAAGAGAATGAGACGATGCAAAATGGTGTTTAGAAGGTGCTTAAGGTGACTTTAAAGAGAATGAGACGATGCAAAATGGTGTTTAGAAGGTGCTTAAAGTGACTTTAAAGAGAATGAGACGATGCAAAATGAGGTTTAGAAGGTGCTTAAAGTGACTTTAAAGAGAATGAGACGATGCAAAATGAGGTTTAGAAGGTGCTTAAAGTGACTTTAAAGAGAATGAGACGATGCAAAATGAGGTTTAGAAGGTGCTTAAGGTTACTTTAAAGAGAATGAGACGATGCAAAATGAGGTTTAGAAGGTGCTTAAAGTGACTTTAAAGAGAATGAGACGATGCAAAATGGTGTTTAGAAGGTGCTTAAGGTGACTTTAAAGAGAATGAGACGATGCAAAATGGTGTTTAGAAGGTGCTTAAAGTGACTTTAAAGAGAATGAGACGATGCAAAATGGTGTTTAGAAGGTGCTTAAGGTGACTTTAAAGAGAATGAGACGATGCAAAATGGTGTTTAGAAGGTGCTTAAAGTGACTTTAAAGAGAATGAGACGATGCAAAATGGTGTTTAGAAGGTGCTTAAAGTGACTTTAAAGAGAATGAGACGATGCAAAATGGTGTTTAGAAGGTGCTTAAGGTGACTTTAAAGAGAATGAGACGATGCAAAATGGTGTTTAGAAGGTGCTTAAGGTGACTTTAAAGAGAATGAGACGATGCAAAATGGTGTTTAGAAGGTGCTTAAGGTGACTTTAAAGAGAATGAGACGATGCAAAATGAGGTTTAGAAGGTGCTTAAGGTGACTTTAAAGAGAATGAGACGATGCAAAATGAGGTTTAGAAGGTGCTTAAGGTGACTTTAAAGAGAATGAGACGATGCAAAATGAGGTTTAGAAGGTGCTTAAGGTGACTTTAAAGAGAATGAGACGATGCAAAATGGTGTTTAGAAGGTGCTTAAGGTGACTTTAAAGAGAATGAGACGATGCAAAATGGTGTTTAGAAGGTGCTTAAGGTGACTTTAAAGAGAATGAGACGATGCAAAAGGGTGTTTAGAAGGTGCTTAAAGTGACTTTAAAGAGAATGAGACGATGCAAAATGGTGTTTAGAAGGTGCTTAAAGTGACTTTAAAGAGAATGAGACGATGCAAAATGGTGTTTAGAAGGTGCTTAAGGTGACTTTAAAGAGAATGAGACGATGCAAAATGAGGTTTAGAAGGTGCTTAAAGTGACTTTAAAGAGAATGAGACGATGCAAAATGAGGTTTAGAAGGTGCTTAAAGTGACTTTAAAGAGAATGAGACGATGCAAAATGGTGTTTAGAAGGTGCTTAAGGTGACTTTAAAGAGAATGAGACGATGCAAAATGAGGTTTAGAAGGTGCTTAAGGTGACTTTAAAGAGAATGAGACGATGCAAAATGGTGTTTAGAAGGTGCTTAAGGTGACTTTAAAGAGAATGAGACGATGCAAAATGAGGTTTAGAAGGTGCTTAAGGTGACTTTAAAGAGAATGAGACGATGCAAAATGAGGTTTAGAAGGTGCTTAAAGTGACTTTAAAGAGAATGAGACGATGCAAAATGAGGTTTAGAAGGTGCTTAAGGTTACTTTAAAGAGAATGAGACGATGCAAAATGAGGTTTAGAAGGTGCTTAAGGTGACTTTAAAGAGAATGAGACGATGCAAAATGAGGTTTAGAAGGTGCTTAAAGTGACTTTAAAGAGAATGAGACGATGCAAAATGGTGTTTAGAAGGTGCTTAAGGTTACTTTAAAGAGAATGAGACGATGCAAAATGGTGTTTAGAAGGTGCTTAAGGTGACTTTAAAGAGAATGAGACGATGCAAAATGGTGTTTAGAAGGTGCTTAAAGTGACTTTAAAGAGAATGAGATGATGCAAAATGGTGTTTAGAAGGTGCTTAAGGTGACTTTAAAGAGAATGAGACGATGCAAAATGGTGTTTAGAAGGTGCTTAAGGTGACTTTAAAGAGAATGAGACGATGCAAAATGAGGTTTAGAAGGTGCTTAAGGTGACTTTAAAGAGAATGAGACGATGCAAAATGAGGTTTAGAAGGTGCTTAAAGTGACTTTAAAGAGAATGAGACGATGCAAAATGAGGTTTAGAAGGTGCTTAAAGTGACTTTAAAGAGAATGAGACGATGCAAAATGAGGTTTAGAAGGTGCTTAAAGTGACTTTAAAGAGAATGAGACGATGCAAAATGGTGTTTAGAAGGTGCTTAAAGTGACTTTAAAGAGAATGAGACGATGCAAAATGGTGTTTAGAAGGTGCTTAAGGTGACTTTAAAGAGAATGAGACGATGCAAAATGGTGTTTAGAAGGTGCTTAAGGTTACTTTAAAGAGAATGAGACGATGCAAAATGGTGTTTAGAAGGTGCTTAAGGTGACTTTAAAGAGAATGAGACGATGCAAAATGGTGTTTAGAAGGTGCTTAAAGTGACTTTAAAGAGAATGAGACGATGCAAAATGAGGTTTAGAAGGTGCTTAAGGTGACTTTAAAGAGAATGAGACGATGCAAAATGGTGTTTAGAAGGTGCTTAAGGTTACTTTAAAGAGAATGAGACGATGCAAAATGGTGTTTAGAAGGTGCTTAAGGTGACTTTAAAGAGAATGAGACGATGCAAAATGAGGTTTAGAAGGTGCTTAAAGTGACTTTAAAGAGAATGAGACGATGCAAAATGGTGTTTAGAAGGTGCTTAAGGTGACTTTAAAGAGAATGAGACGATGCAAAATGGTGTTTAGAAGGTGCTTAAGGTTACTTTAAAGAGAATGAGACGATGCAAAATGGTGTTTAGAAGGTGCTTAAGGTGACTTTAAAGAGAATGAGACGATGCAAAATGGTGTTTAGAAGGTGCTTAAAGTGACTTTAAGGAGAATGAGACGATGCAAAATGGTGTTTAGAAGGTGCTTAAGGTGACTTTAAAGAGAATGAGACGATGCAAAATGGTGTTTAGAAGGTGCTTAAGGTTACTTTAAAGAGAATGAGACGATGCAAAATGGTGTTTAGAAGGTGCTTAAGGTGACTTTAAAGAGAATGAGACGATGCAAAATGAGGTTTAGAAGGTGCTTAAGGTGACTTTAAAGAGAATGAGACGATGCAAAATGAGGTTTAGAAGGTGCTTAAGGTGACTTTAAAGAGAATGAGACGATGCAAAATGAGGTTTAGAAGGTGCTTAAGGTGACTTTAAAGAGAATGAGACGATGCAAAATGAGGTTTAGAAGGTGCTTAAAGTGACTTTAAAGAGAATGAGACGATGCAAAATGAGGTTTAGAAGGTGCTTAAAGTGACTTTAAAGAGAATGAGACGATGCAAAAGGGTGTTTAGAAGGTGCTTAAAGTGACTTTAAAGAGAATGAGACGATGCAAAATGAGGTTTAGAAGGTGCTTAAAGTGACTTTAAAGAGAATGAGACGATGCAAAATGGTGTTTAGAAGGTGCTTAGGGTGACTTTAAAGAGAATGAGACGATGCAAAATGAGGTTTAGAAGGTGCTTAAGGTTACTTTAAAGAGAATGAGACGATGCAAAATGGTGTTTAGAAGGTGCTTAAGGTGACTTTAAAGAGAATGAGACGATGCAAAATGAGGTTTAGAAGGTGCTTAAAGTGACTTTAAAGAGAATGAGACGATGCAAAATGGTGTTTAGAAGGTGCTTAAGGTGACTTTAAAGAGAATGAGACGATGCAAAATGAGGTTTAGAAGGTGCTTAAGGTTACTTTAAAGAGAATTAGACGATGCAAAATGAGGTTTAGAAGGTGCTTAAGGTGACTTTAAAGAGAATGAGACGATGCAAAATGAGGTTTAGAAGGTGCTTAAAGTGACTTTAAAGAGAATGAGACGATGCAAAATGGTGTTTAGAAGGTGCTTAAGGTGACTTTAAAGAGAATGAGACGATGCAAAATGGTGTTTAGAAGGTGCTTAAGGTGACTTTAAAGAGAATGAGACGATGCAAAATGAGGTTTAGAAGGTGCTTAAAGTGACTTTAAAGAGAATGAGACGATGCAAAATGAGGTTTAGAAGGTGCTTAAAGTGACTTTAAAGAGAATGAGACGATGCAAAAGGGTGTTTAGAAGGTGCTTAAAGTGACTTTAAAGAGAATGAGACGATGCAAAATGGTGTTTAGAAGGTGCTTAAGGTGACTTTAAAGAGAATGAGACGATGCAAAATGAGGTTTAGAAGGTGCTTAAAGTGACTTTAAAGAGAATGAGACGATGCAAAATGGTGTTTAGAAGGTGCTTAAAGTGACTTTAAAGAGAATGAGACGATGCAAAATGGTGTTTAGAAGGTGCTTAAGGTGACTTTAAAGAGAATGAGACGATGCAAAATGAGGTTTAGAAGGTGCTTAAAGTGACTTTAAAGAGAATGAGACGATGCAAAATGGTGTTTAGAAGGTGCTTAGGGTGACTTTAAAGAGAATGAGACGATGCAAAATGGTGTTTAGAAGGTGCTTAAGGTTACTTTAAAGAGAATGAGACGATGCAAAATGGTGTTTAGAAGGTGCTTAAAGTGACTTTAAAGAGAATGAGACGATGCAAAATGAGGTTTAGAAGGTGCTTAAAGTGACTTTAAAGAGAATGAGACGATGCAAAATGGTGTTTAGAAGGTGCTTAAGGTGACTTTAAAGAGAATGAGACGATGCAAAAGGGTGTTTAGAAGGTGCTTAAAGTGACTTTAAAGAGAATGAGACGATGCAAAATGAGGTTTAGAAGGTGCTTAAAGTGACTTTAAAGAGAATGAGACGATGCAAAATGGTGTTTAGAAGGTGCTTAAAGTGACTTTAAAGAGAATGAGACGATGCAAAATGGTGTTTAGAAGGTGCTTAAGGTGACTTTAAAGAGAATGAGACGATGCAAAATGGTGTTTAGAAGGTGCTTAAGGTGACTTTAAAGAGAATGAGACGATGCAAAATGGTGTTTAGAAGGTGCTTAAGGTGACTTTAAAGAGAATGAGACGATGCAAAATGGTGTTTAGAAGGTGCTTAAGGTGACTTTAAAGAGAATGAGACGATGCAAAATGGTGTTTAGAAGGTGCTTAAGGTGACTTTAAAGAGAATGAGACGATGCAAAATGGTGTTTAGAAGGTGCTTAAGGTGACTTTAAAGAGAATGAGACGATGCAAAATGAGGTTTAGAAGGTGCTTAAAGTGACTTTAAAGAGAATGAGACGATGCAAAATGAGGTTTAGAAGGTGCTTAAAGTGACTTTAAAGAGAATGAGACGATGCAAAATGGTGTTTAGAAGGTGCTTAAAGTGACTTTAAAGAGAATGAGACGATGCAAAATGGTGTTTAGAAGGTGCTTAAGGTGACTTTAAAGAGAATGAGACGATGCAAAATGGTGTTTAGAAGGTGCTTAAGGTTACTTTAAAGAGAATGAGACGATGCAAAATGAGGTTTAGAAGGTGCTTAAGGTTACTTTAAAGAGAATGAGACGATGCAAAATGAGGTTTAGAAGGTGCTTAAGGTGACTTTAAAGAGAATGAGACGATGCAAAATGAGGTTTAGAAGGTGCTTAAGGTTACTTTAAAGAGAATGAGACGATGCAAAATGAGGTTTAGAAGGTGCTTAAAGTGACTTTAAAGAGAATGAGACGATGCAAAATGGTGTTTAGAAGGTGCTTAAGGTGACTTTAAAGAGAATGAGACGATGCAAAATGGTGTTTAGAAGGTGCTTAAAGTGACTTTAAAGAGAATGAGACGATGCAAAATGGTGTTTAGAAGGTGCTTAAGGTGACTTTAAAGAGAATGAGACGATGCAAAATGGTGTTTAGAAGGTGCTTAAGGTGACTTTAAAGAGAATGAGACGATGCAAAATGGTGTTTAGAAGGTGCTTAAGGTTACTTTAAAGAGAATGAGACGATGCAAAATGGTGTTTAGAAGGTGCTTAAGGTGACTTTAAAGAGAATGAGGACGATGCAAAATGAGGTTTAGAAGGTGCTTAAAGTGACTTTAAAGAGAATGAGACGATGCAAAATGAGGTTTAGAAGGTGCTTAAAGTGACTTTAAAGAGAATGAGACGATGCAAAAGGGTGTTTAGAAGGTGCTTAAAGTGACTTTAAAGAGAATGAGACGATGCAAAATGGTGTTTAGAAGGTGCTTAAGGTGACTTTAAAGAGAATGAGACGATGCAAAATGAGGTTTAGAAGGTGCTTAAGGTTACTTTAAAGAGAATGAGACGATGCAAAATGGTGTTTAGAAGGTGCTTAAAGTGACTTTAAAGAGAATGAGACGATGCAAAATGAGGTTTAGAAGGTGCTTAAGGTGACTTTAAAGAGAATGAGACGATGCAAAATGAGGTTTAGAAGGTGCTTAAGGTGACTTTAAAGAGAATGAGACGATGCAAAATGGTGTTTCGAAGGTGCTTAAGGTGACTTTAAAGAGAATGAGACGATGCAAAATGAGGTTTAGAAGGTGCTTAAGGTGACTTTAAAGAGAATGAGACGATGCAAAATGGTGTTTAGAAGGTGCTTAAGGTGACTTTAAAGAGAATGAGACGATGCAAAATGGTGTTTAGAAGGTGCTTAAGGTTACTTTAAAGAGAATGAGACGATGCAAAATGGTGTTTAGAAGGTGCTTAAGGTGACTTTAAAGAGAATGAGACGATGCAAAATGAGGTTTAGAAGGTGCTTAAGGTGACTTTAAAGAGAATGAGACGATGCAAAATGAGGTTTAGAAGGTGCTTAAAGTGACTTTAAAGAGAATGAGACGATGCAAAATGGTGTTTAGAAGGTGCTTAAGGTGACTTTAAAGAGAATGAGACGATGCAAAATGGTGTTTAGAAGGTGCTTAAGGTGACTTTAAAGAGAATGAGACGATGCAAAATGGTGTTTAGAAGGTGCTTAAGGTGACTTTAAAGAGAATGAGACGATGCAAAATGAGGTTTAGAAGGTGCTTAAAGTGACTTTAAAGAGAATGAGACGATGCAAAATGAGGTTTAGAAGGTGCTTAAGGTGACTTTAAAGAGAATGAGACGATGCAAAATGGTGTTTAGAAGGTGCTTAAGGTGACTTTAAAGAGAATGAGACGATGCAAAATGGTGTTTAGAAGGTGCTTAAGGTGACTTTAAAGAGAATGAGACGATGCAAAATGGTGTTTAGAAGGTGCTTAAGGTGACTTTAAAGAGAATGAGACGATGCAAAATGAGGTTTAGAAGGTGCTTAAAGTGACTTTAAAGAGAATGAGACGATGCAAAATGAGGTTTAGAAGGTGCTTAAAGTGACTTTAAAGAGAATGAGACGATGCAAAATGAGGTTTAGAAGGTGCTTAAAGTGACTTTAAAGAGAATGAGACGATGCAAAATGAGGTTTAGAAGGTGCTTAAGGTGACTTTAAAGAGAATGAGACGATGCAAAATGGTGTTTAGAAGGTGCTTAAGGTTACTTTAAAGAGAATGAGACGATGCAAAATGAGGTTTAGAAGGTGCTTAAGGTTACTTTAAAGAGAATGAGACGATGCAAAAGGGTGTTTAGAAGGTGCTTAAAGTGACTTTAAAGAGAATGAGACGATGCAAAATGGTGTTTAGAAGGTGCTTAAAGTGACTTTAAAGAGAATGAGACGATGCAAAATGAGGTTTAGAAGGTGCTTAAGGTGACTTTAAAGAGAATGAGACGATGCAAAATGAGGTTTAGAAGGTGCTTAAAGTGACTTTAAAGAGAATGAGACGATGCAAAATGGTGTTTAGAAGGTGCTTAAAGTGACTTTAAAGAGAATGAGACGATGCAAAATGAGGTTTAGAAGGTGCTTAAGGTGACTTTAAAGAGAATGAAACGGGGGCTTCTAAATGAGGTTTAGAAGGTGCTTAAAGTGACTTTAAAGAGAATGAGACGATGCAAAATGAGGTTTAGAAGGTGCTTAAAGTGACTTTAAAGAGAATGAGACTGTTACTGACGGACGATATGTTTTGTTCGTGATACCAACGGATAGAAAAATTTTACCCCTGACCGCGAGTAGAAAAACAAAGTATAAGAAAGTAGAGAAAATGGGAAATTTTATGGGACAAAATTCTTCCATCACAAGACGAGAAAAGTTAGAACAAAGAAAAATGGGACAAAGAACGAAGGAGCAAGAATGACGCAATCTAGGAAAACCCGAAATATTTGATGTTTTCCAGATGGAAAACTATGCGTGCATAGCAAGTAGGAATACAATCGTGAGCATTGAAGCCACGTGAGATCTTTTAGGAATAAGCGACAATGCATGATGTCGCAAGAGAACGAGCATGCATGCGCTCGAGAGACCAAAAAAGGTCAATTATTAACCAAAATGTTTCACACGATTGATAAACTTACGAACCCCAGCATAGCCACGTCAACGTGACGATAACCAGACGCCCCACGCGATGAAGGGTTAAAATCTTAGCGCGATCGACGTGATCGAGCGACGAAGCGTCAAGTGGGTCGATATCGATCGACGCTGCAACCCCTCGCTTTCTCATTAGGAGAAAGTGAGACGTTTAGGAAAAAAGGACGCGTGACAGGAACAGAATACCGCGTAACTTTCTCACGATGCGCAGGGGGCAATCTGGAATTAGAGCGAGATCTTCTATCTTGTTTACACTTATTGATCAAATGTAACCGAAATAGTTTATAAGCGCTCGAAAATTTGAATAAACTAGTTATTTTCACCAGGACGCCTACGAGTAAAGTACCTGAAATTCCTTACTCAAGTTCATCCGAAATCAGTTCTCGAAGTACCCAAACCCTTCCGAACTTACGCTAGATTCTGCTCTGTTCAGCGGCACGTCACGCTGCAGACCGGCTTCTCGTAAACCCTTCCAAATACTTAGAGAAAATTCTGAAGGCTTCTCTCCGACGTCGGCAAGTCACGGCTCGGACGGAACTTTAGAAGATTCAATAAGTTTCCCGCTTCTGCGTGGTCCTCTCCGCTGCCGGCAAGTCACGGCTCGGACCGGTCACGCTGCCAAGCATTCCCAACTCCTCGTCCGAAAAGAGTTAAGGACAACTCGCGGCACACCTCTCCGTTCAGCGGCACGTCACGCTGCGGACCGGGTTCTCGGTTTCCCTTAATTTTAGATCAAGGTATCACACGCTGTTTGCACCGTTGTTGGCACGTCACAACACGGGCCGAACACGTTGATACCGAAATCGACGGACCTCCAAATCCGGTGAAGATTCTCGCGTCAGAACGAGGACGCACTCAGTCGAGTTTACCTTCGCGCTCGGCTGGACAATCCGCTTCGTTACAGAGACGATGCAAAATGGTGTTTAGAAGGTGCTTAAGGTGACTTTAAAGAGAATGAGACGATGCAAAATGAGGTTTAGAAGGTGCTTAAGGTGACTTTAAAAAGAATGAGACGATGCAAAATGAGGTTTAGAAGGTGCTTAAAGTGACTTTAAAGAGAATGAGACGATGCAAAATGAGGTTTAGAAGGTGCTTAAAGTGACTTTAAAGAGAATGAGACGATGCAAAATGGTGTTTAGAAGGTGCTTAAAGTGACTTTAAAGAGAATGAGACGATGCAAAATGGTGTTTAGAAGGTGCTTAAGGTGACTTTAAAGAGAATGAGACGATGCAACATGAGGTTTAGAAGGTGCTTAAAGTGACTTTAAAGAGAATGAGACGATGCAAAATGGTGTTTAGAAGGTGCTTAGGGTGACTTTAAAGAGAATGAGACGATGCAAAATGGTGTTTAGAAGGTGCTTAAGGTTACTTTAAAGAGAATGAGACGATGCAAAATGGTGTTTAGAAGGTGCTTAAAGTGACATTAAAGAGAATGAGACGATTTAAAATGAGGTTTAGAAGGTGCTTAAAGTCACCTTAAGAGAATGAGACGATGCAAAATGAGGTTTAGAAGGTGCTTAAAGTGACTTTAAAGAGAATGAGACGATGCAAAATGGTGTTTAGAAGGTGCTTAAAGTGACTTTAAAGAGAATGAGACGATGCAAAATGAGGTTTAGAAGGTGCTTAAAGTGACTTTAAAGAGAATGAGACGATGCAAAATGGTGTTTAGAAGGTGCTTAAAGTGACTTTAAAGAGAATGAGACGATGCAAAATGAGGTTTAGAAGGTGCTTAAGGTGACTTTAAAGAGAATGAGACGATGCAAAATGGTGTTTAGAAGGTGCTTAAGGTGACTTTAAAGAGAATGAGACGATGCAAAATGAGGTTTAGAAGGTGCTTAAGGTGACTTTAAAGAGAATGAGACGATGCAAAATGAGTTTAGAAGGTGCTTAAAGTGACTTTAAAGAGAATGAGACGATGCAAAATGAGGTTTAGAAGGTGCTTAAGGTGACTTTAAAGAGAATGAGACGATGCAAAATGGTGTTAGAAGGTGCTTAAGGTGACCTTTAAAGAGAATGAGACGATGCAAAATGGTGTTTAGAAGGTGCTTAAGGTTACTTTAAAGAGAATGAGACGATGCAAAATGAGGTTTAGAAGGTGCTTAAAGTGACTTTAAAGAGAATGAGACGATGCAAAATGAGGTTTAGAAGGTGCTTAAGGTGACTTTAAAAGAATGAGACGATGCAAAATGAGGTTTAGAAGGTGCTTAAAGTGACTTTAAAGAGAATGAGACGATGCAAAATGGTGTTTAGAAGGTGCTTAAGGTTACTTTAAAGAGAATGAGACGATGCAAAATGAGGTTTAGAAGGTGCTTAAGGTGACTTTAAAGAGAATGAGACGATGCAAAATGGTGTTTAGAAGGTGCTTAAGGTTACTTTAAAGAGAATGAGACGATGCAAAATGGTGTTTAGAAGGTGCTTAAGGTGACTTTAAAGAGAATGAGACGATGCAAAATGGTGTTTAGAAGGTGCTTAGGGTTACTTTAAAGAGAATGAGACGATGCAAAATGGTGTTTAGAAGGTGCTAAAGGTGACTTTAAAGAGAATGAGACGATGCAAAATGAGGTTTAGAAGGTGCTTAAGGTGACTTTAAAGAGAATGAGACGATGCAAAATGAGGTTTAGAAGGTGCTTAAAGTGACTTTAAAGAGAATGAGACGATGCAAAATGAGGTTTAGAAGGTGCTTAAGGTGACTTTAAAGAGAATGAGACGATGCAAATGGTGTTTAGAAGGTGCTTAAGGTGACTTTAAAGAGAATGAGACGATGCAAAATGGTGTTTAGAAGGTGCTTAAGGTTACTTTAAAGAGAATGAGACGATGCAAAATGAGGTTTAGAAGGTGCTTAAAGTGACTTTAAAGAGAATGAGACGATGCAAAATGAGGTTTAGAAGGTGCTTAAGGTGACTTTAAAAGAATGAGACGATGCAAAATGAGGTTAGAAGGTGCTTAAAGTGACTTTAAAGAGAATGAGACGATGCAAAATGGTGTTTAGAAGGTGCTTAAGGTTACTTTAAAGAGAATGAGACGATGCAAAATGAGGTTTAGAAGGTGCTTAAGGTGACTTTAAAGAGAATGAGACGATGCAAAAATGGTGTTTAGAAGGTGCTTAAGGTTACTTTAAAGAGAATGAGACGATGCAAAATGGTGTTTAGAAGGTGCTTAAGGTGACTTTAAAGAGAATGAGACGATGCAAAATGAGGTTTAGAAGGTGCTTAAGGTTACTTTAAAGAGAATGAGACGATGCAAAATGGTGTTTAGAAGGTGCTTAAAGTGACTTTAAAGAGAATGAGACGATGCAAAATGAGGTTTAGAAGGTGCTTAAGGTGACTTTAAAGAGAATGAGACGATGCAAAATGAGGTTTAGAAGGTGCTTAAGGTGACTTTAAAGAGAATGAGACGATGCAAAATGGTGTTTAGAAGGTGCTTAAGGTGACTTTAAAGAGAATGAGACGATGCAAAATGAGGTTTAGAAGGTGCTTAAGGTGACTTTAAAGAGAATGAGACGATGCAAAATGGTGTTTAGAAGGTGCTTAAGGTGACTTTAAAGAGAATGAGACGATGCAAAATGGTGTTTAGAAGGTGCTTAAGGTTACTTTAAAGAGAATGAGACGATGCAAAATGGTGTTTAGAAGGTGCTTAAGGTGACTTTAAAGAGAATGAGACGATGCAAAATGAGGTTTAGAAGGTGCTTAAGGTGACTTTAAAGAGAATGAGACGATGCAAAATGAGGTTTAGAAGGTGCTTAAAGTGACTTTAAAGAGAATGAGACGATGCAAAATGGTGTTTAGAAGGTGCTTAAGGTGACTTTAAAGAGAATGAGACGATGCAAAATGGTGTTTAGAAGGTGCTTAAGGTGACTTTAAAGAGAATGAGACGATGCAAAATGGTGTTTAGAAGGTGCTTAAGGTGACTTTAAAGAGAATGAGACGATGCAAAATGAGGTTTAGAAGGTGCTTAAAGTGACTTTAAAGAGAATGAGACGATGCAAAATGAGGTTTAGAAGGTGCTTAAGGTGACTTTAAAGAGAATGAGACGATGCAAAATGGTGTTTAGAAGGTGCTTAAGGTGACTTTAAAGAGAATGAGACGATGCAAAATGGTGTTTAGAAGGTGCTTAAGGTGACTTTAAAGAGAATGAGACGATGCAAAATGGTGTTTAGAAGGTGCTTAAGGTGACTTTAAAGAGAATGAGACGATGCAAAATGAGGTTTAGAAGGTGCTTAAAGTGACTTTAAAGAGAATGAGACGATGCAAAATGAGGTTTAGAAGGTGCTTAAAGTGACTTTAAAGAGAATGAGACGATGCAAAATGAGGTTTAGAAGGTGCTTAAAGTGACTTTAAAGAGAATGAGACGATGCAAAATGAGGTTTAGAAGGTGCTTAAGGTGACTTTAAAGAGAATGAGACGATGCAAAATGGTGTTTAGAAGGTGCTTAAGGTTACTTTAAAGAGAATGAGACGATGCAAAATGAGGTTTAGAAGGTGCTTAAGGTTACTTTAAAGAGAATGAGACGATGCAAAAGGGTGTTTAGAAGGTGCTTAAAGTGACTTTAAAGAGAATGAGACGATGCAAAATGGTGTTTAGAAGGTGCTTAAAGTGACTTTAAAGAGAATGAGACGATGCAAAATGAGGTTTAGAAGGTGCTTAAGGTGACTTTAAAGAGAATGAGACGATGCAAAATGAGGTTTAGAAGGTGCTTAAAGTGACTTTAAAGAGAATGAGACGATGCAAAATGGTGTTTAGAAGGTGCTTAAAGTGACTTTAAAGAGAATGAGACGATGCAAAATGAGGTTTAGAAGGTGCTTAAGGTGACTTTAAAGAGAATGAGACGGGGGCTTCTAAATGAGGTTTAGAAGGTGCTTAAAGTGACTTTAAAGAGAATGAGACGATGCAAAATGAGGTTTAGAAGGTGCTTAAAGTGACTTTAAAGAGAATGAGACGATGCAAAATGGTGTTTAGAAGGTGCTTAAGGTGACTTTAAAGAGAATGAGACGATGCAAAATGAGGTTTAGAAGGTGCTTAAGGTGACTTTAAAAAGAATGAGACGATGCAAAATGAGGTTTAGAAGGTGCTTAAAGTGACTTTAAAGAGAATGAGACGATGCAAAATGAGGTTTAGAAGGTGCTTAAAGTGACTTTAAAGAGAATGAGACGATGCAAAATGGTGTTTAGAAGGTGCTTAAAGTGACTTTAAAGAGAATGAGACGATGCAAAATGGTGTTTAGAAGGTGCTTAAGGTGACTTTAAAGAGAATGAGACGATGCAACATGAGGTTTAGAAGGTGCTTAAAGTGACTTTAAAGAGAATGAGACGATGCAAAATGGTGTTTAGAAGGTGCTTAGGGTGACTTTAAAGAGAATGAGACGATGCAAAATGGTGTTTAGAAGGTGCTTAAGGTTACTTTAAAGAGAATGAGACGATGCAAAATGGTGTTTAGAAGGTGCTTAAAGTGACTTTAAAGAGAATGAGACGATGCAAAATGAGGTTTAGAAGGTGCTTAAAGTGACTTTAAAGAGAATGAGACGATGCAAAATGAGGTTTAGAAGGTGCTTAAAGTGACTTTAAAGAGAATGAGACGATGCAAAATGGTGTTTAGAAGGTGCTTAAAGTGACTTTAAAGAGAATGAGACGATGCAAAATGAGGTTTAGAAGGTGCTTAAAGTGACTTTAAAGAGAATGAGACGATGCAAAATGGTGTTTAGAAGGTGCTTAAAGTGACTTTAAAGAGAATGAGACGATGCAAAATGAGGTTTAGAAGGTGCTTAAGGTGACTTTAAAGAGAATGAGACGATGCAAAATGGTGTTTAGAAGGTGCTTAAGGTGACTTTAAAGAGAATGAGACGATGCAAAATGGTGTTTAGAAGGTGCTTAAGGTGACTTTAAAGAGAATGAGACGATGCAAAATGGTGTTTAGAAGGTGCTTAAGGTGACTTTAAAGAGAATGAGACGATGCAAAATGGTGTTTAGAAGGTGCTTAAGGTGACTTTAAAGAGAATGAGACGATGCAAAATGAGGTTTAGAAGGTGCTTAAAGTGACTTTAAAGAGAATGAGACGATGCAAAATGGTGTTTAGAAGGTGCTTAAGGTTACTTTAAAGAGAATGAGACGATGCAAAATGGTGTTTAGAAGGTGCTTAAGGTGACTTTAAAGAGAATGAGACGATGCAAAATGGTGTTTAGAAGGTGCTTAGGGTTACTTTAAAGAGAATGAGACGATGCAAAATGGTGTTTAGAAGGTGCTAAAGGTGACTTTAAAGAGAATGAGACGATGCAAAATGAGGTTTAGAAGGTGCTTAAGGTGACTTTAAAGAGAATGAGACGATGCAAAATGAGGTTTAGAAGGTGCTTAAAGTGACTTTAAAGAGAATGAGACGATGCAAAATGAGGTTTAGAAGGTGCTTAAGGTGACTTTAAAGAGAATGAGACGATGCAAAATGGTGTTTAGAAGGTGCTTAAGGTGACTTTAAAGAGAATGAGACGATGCAAAATGGTGTTTAGAAGGTGCTTAAGGTTACTTTAAAGAGAATGAGACGATGCAAAATGAGGTTTAGAAGGTGCTTAAAGTGACTTTAAAGAGAATGAGACGATGCAAAATGAGGTTTAGAAGGTGCTTAAGGTGACTTTAAAGAGAATGAGACGATGCAAAATGAGGTTTAGAAGGTGCTTAAAGTGACTTTAAAGAGAATGAGACGATGCAAAATGAGGTTTAGAAGGTGCTTAAGGTGACTTTAAAAAGAATGAGACGATGCAAAATGAGGTTTAGAAGGTGCTTAAAGTGACTTTAAAGAGAATGAGACGATGCAAAATGGTGTTTAGAAGGTGCTTAAGGTTACTTTAAAGAGAATGAGACGATGCAAAATGAGGTTTAGAAGGTGTTTAAAGTGACTTTAAAGAGAATGAGACGATGCAAAATGAGGTTTAGAAGGTGCTTAAAGTGACTTTAAAGAGAATGAGACGATGCAAAATGAGGTTTAGAAGGTGCTTAAGGTGACTTTAAAGAGAATGAGACGATGCAAAATGGTGTTTAGAAGGTGCTTAAAGTGACTTTAAAGAGAATGAGACGATGCAAAATGGTGTTTAGAAGGTGCTTAAGGTGACTTTAAAGAGAATGAGACGATGCAAAATGGTGTTTAGAAGGTGCTTAAAGTGACTTTAAAGAGAATGAGACGATGCAAAATGAGGTTTAGAAGGTGCTTAAAGTGACTTTAAAGAGAATGAGACGATGCAAAATGGTGTTTAGAAGGTGCTTAAGGTTACTTTAAAGAGAATGAGACGATGCAAAATGAGGTTTAGAAGGTGCTTAAGGTGACTTTAAAGAGAATGAGACGATGCAAAATGGTGTTTAGAAGGTGCTTAAGGTGACTTTAAAGAGAATGAGACGATGCAAAATGGTGTTTAGAAGGTGCTTAAAGTGACTTTAAAGAGAATGAGACGATGCAAAATGAGGTTTAGAAGGTGCTTAAAGTGACTTTAAAGAGAATGAGACGATGCAAAATGAGGTTTAGAAGGTGCTTAAAGTGACTTTAAAGAGAATGAGACGATGCAAAATGGTGTTTAGAAGGTGCTTAAGGTTACTTTAAAGAGAATGAGACGATGCAAAATGGTGTTTAGAAGGTGCTTAAGGTGACTTTAAAGAGAATGAGACGATGCAAAATGGTGTTTAGAAGGTGCTTAGGGTTACTTTAAAGAGAATGAGACGATGTAAAATGGTGTTTAGAAGGTGCTAAAGGTGACTTTAAAGAGAATGAGACGATGCAAAATGAGGTTTAGAAGGTGCTTAAGGTGACTTTAAAGAGAATGAGACGATGCAAAATGAGGTTTAGAAGGTGCTTAAAGTGACTTTAAAGAGAATGAGACGATGCAAAATGAGGTTTAGAAGGTGCTTAAGGTGACTTTAAAGAGAATGAGACGATGCAAAATGGTGTTTAGAAGGTGCTTAAGGTGACTTTAAAGAGAATGAGACGATGCAAAATGGTGTTTAGAAGGTGCTTAAGGTTACTTTAAAGAGAATGAGACGATGCAAAATGAGGTTTAGAAGGTGCTTAAAGTGACTTTAAAGAGAATGAGACGATGCAAAATGAGGTTTAGAAGGTGCTTAAGGTGACTTTAAAGAGAATGAGACGATGCAAAATGAGGTTTAGAAGGTGCTTAAAGTGACTTTAAAGAGAATGAGACGATGCAAAATGAGGTTTAGAAGGTGCTTAAGGTGACTTTAAAAAGAATGAGACGATGCAAAATGAGGTTTAGAAGGTGCTTAAAGTGACTTTAAAGAGAATGAGACGATGCAAAATGGTGTTTAGAAGGTGCTTAAGGTTACTTTAAAGAGAATGAGACGATGCAAAATGAGGTTTAGAAGGTGCTTAAAGTGACTTTAAAGAGAATGAGACGATGCAAAATGAGGTTTAGAAGGTGCTTAAAGTGACTTTAAAGAGAATGAGACGATGCAAAATGAGGTTTAGAAGGTGCTTAAGGTGACTTTAAAGAGAATGAGACGATGCAAAATGGTGTTTAGAAGGTGCTTAAAGTGACTTTAAAGAGAATGAGACGATGCAAAATGGTGTTTAGAAGGTGCTTAAGGTGACTTTAAAGAGAATGAGACGATGCAAAATGGTGTTTAGAAGGTGCTTAAAGTGACTTTAAAGAGAATGAGACGATGCAAAATGAGGTTTAGAAGGTGCTTAAAGTGACTTTAAAGAGAATGAGACGATGCAAAATGGTGTTTAGAAGGTGCTTAAGGTTACTTTAAAGAGAATGAGACGATGCAAAATGAGGTTTAGAAGGTGCTTAAGGTGACTTTAAAGAGAATGAGACGATGCAAAATGGTGTTTAGAAGGTGCTTAAGGTGACTTTAAAGAGAATGAGACGATGCAAAATGGTGTTTAGAAGGTGCTTAAAGTGACTTTAAAGAGAATGAGACGATGCAAAATGAGGTTTAGAAGGTGCTTAAAGTGACTTTAAAGAGAATGAGACGATGCAAAATGGTGTTTAGAAGGTGCCTAAGGTGACTTTAAAGAGAATGAGACGATGCAAAATGAGGTTTAGAAGGTGCTTAAGGTGACTTTAAAGAGAATGAGACGATGCAAAATGGTGTTTAGAAGGTGCTTAAGGTTACTTTAAAGAGAATGAGACGATGCAAAATGAGGTTTAGAAGGTGCTTAAGGTTACTTTAAAGAGAATGAGACGATGCAAAATGAGGTTTAGAAGGTGCTTAAGGTGACTTTAAAGAGAATGAGACGATGCAAAATGAGGTTTAGAAGGTGCTTAAGGTTACTTTAAAGAGAATGAGACGATGCAAAATGAGGTTTAGAAGGTGCTTAAAGTGACTTTAAAGAGAATGAGACGATGCAACATGGTGTTTAGAAGGTGCTTAAGGTGACTTTAAAGAGAATGAGACGATGCAAAATGAGGTTTAGAAGGTGCTTAAAGTGACTTTAAAGAGAATGAGACGATGCAAAATGGTGTTTAGAAGGTGCTTAAGGTGACTTTAAAGAGAATGAGACGATGCAAAATGGTGTTTAGAAGGTGCTTAAAGTGACTTTAAAGAGAATGAGACGATGCAAAATGGTGTTTAGAAGGTGCTTAAGGTGACTTTAAAGAGAATGAGACGATGCAAAATGGTGTTTAGAAGGTGCTTAAGGTGACTTTAAAGAGAATGAGACGATGCAAAATGAGGTTTAGAAGGTGCTTAAAGTGACTTTAAAGAGAATGAGACGATGCAAAATGAGGTTTAGAAGGTGCTTAAAGTGACTTTAAAGAGAATGAGACGATGCAAAATGGTGTTTAGAAGGTGCTTAAGGTGACTTTAAAGAGAATGAGACGATGCAAAATGAGGTTTAGAAGGTGCTTAAGGTGACTTTAAAGAGAATGAGACGATGCAAAATGGTGTTTAGAAGGTGCTTAAGGTTACTTTAAAGAGAATGAGACGATGCAAAATGAGGTTTAGAAGGTGCTTAAAGTGACTTTAAAGAGAATGAGACGATGCAAAATGGTGTTTAGAAGGTGCTTAAGGTGACTTTAAAGAGAATGAGACGATGCAAAATGAGGTTTAGAAGGTGCTTAAAGTGACTTTAAAGAGCATGAGACGATGCAAAATGGTGTTTAGAAGGTGCTTAAGGTGACTTTAAAGAGAATGAGACGATGCAAAATGGTGTTTAGAAGGTGCTTAAAGTGACTTTAAAGAGAATGAGACGATGCAAAATGAGGTTTAGAAGGTGCTTAAAGTGACTTTAAAGAGAATGAGACGATGCAAAAGGGTGTTTAGAAGGTGCTTAAAGTGACTTTAAAGAGAATGAGACGATGCAAAATGAGGTTTAGAAGGTGCTTAAAGTGACTTTAAAGAGAATGAGACGATGCAAAATGGTGTTTAGAAGGTGCTTAAGGTGACTTTAAAGAGAATGAGACGATGCAAAATGAGGTTTAGAAGGTGCTTAAAGTGACTTTAAAGAGAATGAGACGATGCAAAATGGTGTTTAGAAGGTGCTTAAGGTGACTTTAAAGAGAATGAGACGATGCAAAATGGTGTTTAGAAGGTGCTTAAAGTGACTTTAAAGAGAATGAGACGATGCAAAATGAGGTTTAGAAGGTGCTTAAGGTGACTTTAAAGAGAATGAGACGATGCAAAATGGTGTTTAGAAGGTGCTTAAGGTGACTTTAAAGAGAATGAGACGATGCAAAATGGTGTTTAGAAGGTGCTTAAAGTGACTTTAAAGAGAATGAGACGATGCAAAATGGTGTTTAGAAGGTGCTTAAAGTGACTTTAAAGAGAATGAGACGATGCAAAATGAGGTTTAGAAGGTGCTTAAGGTGACTTTAAAGAGAATGAGACGATGCAAAATGGTGTTTAGAAGGTGCTTAAGGTGACTTTAAAGAGAATGAGACGATGCAAAATGAGGTTTAGAAGGTGCTTAAGGTGACTTTAAAGAGAATGAGACGATGCAAAATGGTGTTTAGAAGGTGCTTAAAGTGACTTTAAAGAGAATGAGACGATGCAAAATGGTGTTTAGAAGGTGCTTAAGGTGACTTTAAAGAGAATGAGACGATGCAAAATGGTGTTTAGAAGGTGCTTAAGGTGACTTTAAAGAGAATGAGACGATGCAAAATGGTGTTTAGAAGGTGCTTAAGGTGACTTTAAAGAGAATGAGACGATGCAAAATGGTGTTTAGAAGGTGCTTAAGGTTACTTTAAAGAGAATGAGACGATGCAAAATGGTGTTTAGAAGGTGCTTAAAGTGACTTTAAAGAGAATGAGACGATGCAAAATGAGGTTTAGAAGGTGCTTAAAGTGACTTTAAAGAGAATGAGACGATGCAAAATGAGGTTTAGAAGGTGCTTAAAGTGACTTTAAAGAGAATGAGACGATGCAAAATGGTGTTTAGAAGGTGCTTAAAGTGACTTTAAAGAGAATGAGACGATGCAAAATGAGGTTTAGAAGGTGCTTAAAGTGACTTTAAAGAGAATGAGACGATGCAAAAGGGTGTTTAGAAGGTGCTTAAAGTGACTTTAAAGAGAATGAGACGATGCAAAATGGTGTTTAGAAGGTGATTAAGGTGACTTTAAAGAGAATGAGACGATGCAAAATGAGGTTTAGAAGGTGCTTAAGGTGACTTTAAAGAGAATGAGACGATGCAAAATGGTGTTTAGAAGGTGCTTAAGGTTACTTTAAAGAGAATGAGACGATGCAAAATGGTGTTTAGAAGGTGCTTAAAGTGACTTTAAAGAGAATGAGACGATGCAAAATGGTGTTTAGAAGGTGCTTAAAGTGACTTTAAAGAGAATGAGACGATGCAAAATGAGGTTTAGAAGGTGCTTAAAGTGACTTTAAAGAGAATGAGACGATGCAAAATGGTGTTTAGAAGGTGCTTAGGGTGACTTTAAAGAGAATGAGACGATGCAAAATGAGGTTTAGAAGGTGCTTAAGGTTACTTTAAAGAGAATGAGACGATGCAAAATGGTGTTTAGAAGGTGCTTAAGGTGACTTTAAAGAGAATGAGACGATGCAAAATGAGGTTTAGAAGGTGCTTAAGGTGACTTTAAAGAGAATGAGACGATGCAAAATGGTGTTTAGAAGGTGCTTAAGGTGACTTTAAAGAGAATGAGACGATGCAAAATGAGGTTTAGAAGGTGCTTAAAGTGACTTTAAAGAGAATGAGACGATGCAAAATGGTGTTTAGAAGGTGCTTAAAGTGACTTTAAAGAGAATGAGACGATGCAAAATGAGGTTTAGAAGGTGCTTAAGGTTACTTTAAAGAGAATGAGACGATGCAAAATGAGGTTTAGAAGGTGCTTAAGGTGACTTTAAAGAGAATGAGACGATGCAAAATGAGGTTTAGAAGGTGCTTAAGGTGACTTTAAAGAGAATGAGACGATGCAAAATGGTGTTTAGAAGGTGCTTAAAGTGACTTTAAAGAGAATGAGACGATGCAAAATGGTGTTTAGAAGGTGCTTAAGGTGACTTTAAAGAGAATGAGACGATGCAAAATGAGGTTTAGAGGTGCTTAAGGTGACTTTAAAGAGAATGAGACGATGCAAAATGAGGTTTAGAAGGTGCTTAAGGTGACTTTAAAGAGAATGAGACGATGCAAAATGGTGTTTAGAAGGTGCTTAAAGTGACTTTAAAGAGAATGAGACGATGCAAAATGGTGTTTAGAAGGTGCTTAAGGTGACTTTAAAGAGAATGAGACGATGCAAAATGAGGTTTAGAAGGTGCTTAAGGTGACTTTAAAGAGAATGAGACGATGCAAAATGGTGTTTAGAAGGTGCTTAAAGTGACTTTAAAGAGAATGAGACGATGCAAAATGAGGTTTAGAAGGTGCTTAAAGTGACTTTAAAGAGAATGAGACGATGCAAAATGAGGTTTAGAAGGTGCTTAAGGTGACTTTAAAGAGAATGAGACGATGCAAAATGAGGTTTAGAAGGTGCTTAAGGTGACTTTAAAGAGAATGAGACGATGCAAAATGAGGTTTAGAAGGTGCTTAAAGTGACTTTAAAGAGAATGAGACGATGCAAAATGGTGTTTAGAAGGTGCTTAAGGTGACTTTAAAGAGAATGAGACGATGCAAAATGGTGTTTAGAAGGTGCTTAAAGTGACTTTAAAGAGAATGAGACGATGCAAAATGGTGTTTAGAAGGTGCTTAAGGTGACTTTAAAGAGAATGAGACGATGCAAAATGGTGTTTAGAAGGTGCTTAGGGTGACTTTAAAGAGAATGAGACGATGCAAAATGGTGTTTAGAAGGTGCTTAAGGTTACTTTAAAGAGAATGAGACGATGCAAAATGAGGTTTAGAAGGTGCTTAAAGTGACTTTAAAGAGAATGAGACGATGCAAAATAGGGTTTAGAAGGTGCTTAAAGTGACTTTAAAGAGAATGAGACGATGCAAAATGAGGTTTAGAAGGTGCTTAAGGTGACTTTAAAGAGAATGAGACGATGCAAAATGGTGTTTAGAAGGTGCTTAAGGTGACTTTAAAGAGAATGAGACGATGCAAAATGGTGTTTAGAAGGTGCTTAAGGTGACTTTAAAGAGAATGAGACGATGCAAAATGGTGTTTAGAAGGTGCTTAAAGTGACTTTAAAGAGAATGAGACGATGCAAAAGGGTGTTTAGAAGGTGCTTAAAGTGACTTTAAAGAGAATGAGACGATGCAAAATGAGGTTTAGGAAGGTGCTTAAAGTGACTTTAAAGAGAATGAGACGATGCAAAATGGTGTTTAGAAGGTGCTTAAGGTGACTTTAAAGAGAATGAGACGATGCAAAATGGTGTTTAGAAGGTGCTTAAGGTGACTTTAAAGAGAATGAGACGATGCAAAATGAGGTTTAGAAGGTGCTTAAGGTGACTTTAAAGAGAATGAGACGATGCAAAATGGTGTTTAGAAGGTGCTTAAGGTGACTTTAAAGAGAATGAGACGATGCAAAATGAGGTTTAGAAGGTGCTTAAAGTGACTTTAAAGAGAATGAGACGATGCAAAATGGTGTTTAGAAGGTGCTTAAGGTGACTTTAAAGAGAATGAGACGATGCAAAATGAGGTTTAGAAGGTGCTTAAGGTGACTTTAAAGAGAATGAGACGATGCAAAATGAGGTTTAGAAGGTGCTTAAAGTGACTTTAAAGAGATGAGACGATGCAAAATGAGGTTTAGAAGGTGCTTAAGGTGACTTTAAAGAGAATGAGACGATGCAAAAATGAGGTTTAGAAGGTGCTTAAAGTGACTTTAAAGAGAATGAGACGATGCAAAATGGTGTTTAGAAGGTGCTTAAGGTGGCTTTAAAGAGAATGAGACGATGCAAAATGGTGTTTAGAAGGTGCTTAAGGTGACTTTAAAGAGAATGAGACGATGCAAAATGGTGTTTAGAAGGTGCTTAAGGTGACTTTAAAGAGAATGAGACGATGCAAAATGGTGTTTAGAAGGTGCTTAAAGTGACTTTAAAGAGAATGAGACGATGCAAAATGGTGTTTAGAAGGTGCTTAGGGTTACTTTAAAGAGAATGAGACGATGCAAAATGGTGTTTAGAAGGTGCTTAAGGTGACTTTAAAGAGAATGAGACGATGCAAAATGGTGTTTAGAAGGTGCTTAAAGTGACTTTAAAGAGAATGAGACGATGCAAAATGGTGTTTAGAAGGTGCTTAAGGTGACTTTAAAGAGAATGAGACGATGCAAAATGGTGTTTAGAAGGTGCTTAAGGTGACTTTAAAGAGAATGAGACGATGCAAAATGGTGTTTAGAAGGTGCTTAAGGTGACTTTAAAGAGAATGAGACGATGCAAAATGGTGTTTAGAAGGTGCTTAAGGTGACTTTAAAGAGAATGAGACGATGCAAAATGAGGTTTAGAAGGTGCTTAAGGTGACTTTAAAGAGAATGAGACGATGCAAAATGGTGTTTAGAAGGTGCTTAAAGTGACTTTAAAGAGAATGAGACGATGCAAAATGAGGTTTAGAAGGTGCTTAAAGTGACTTTAAAGAGAATGAGACGATGCAAAATGGTGTTTAGAAGGTGCTTAAGGTGACTTTAAAGAGAATGAGACGATGCAAAATGGTGTTTAGAAGGTGCTTAAGGTGACTTTAAAGAGAATGAGACGATGCAAAATGAGGTTTAGAAGGTGCTTAAAGTGACTTTAAAGAGAATGAGACGATGCAAAATGAGGTTTAGAAGGTGCTTAAGGTGACTTTAAAGAGAATGAGACGATGCAAAATGAGGTTTAGAAGGTGCTTAAGGTGACTTTAAAGAGAATGAGACGATGCAAAATGGTGTTTAGAAGGTGCTTAAGGTGACTTTAAAGAGAATGAGACGATGCAAAATGGTGTTTAGAAGGTGCTTAAAGTGACTTTAAAGAGAATGAGACGATGCAAAATGAGGTTTAGAAGGTGCTTAAAGTGACTTTAAAGAGAATGAGACGATGCAAAATGAGGTTTAGAAGGTGCTTAAGGTGACTTTAAAGAGAATGAGACGATGCAAAATGGTGTTTAGAAGGTGCTTAAGGTGACTTTAAAGAGAATGAGACGATGCAAAATGGTGTTTAGAAGGTGCTTAAGGTGACTTTAAAGAGAATGAGACGATGCAAAATAAGGTTTAGAAGGTGCTTAAAGTGACTTTAAAGAGAATGAGACGATGCAAAATGAGGTTTAGAAGGTGCTTAAGGTTACTTTAAAGAGAATGAGACGATGCAAAATGAGGTTTAGAAGGTGCTTAAGGTTACTTTAAAGAGAATGAGATGATGCAAAATGAGGTTTAGAAGGTGCTTAAGGTGACTTTAAAGAGAATGAGACGATGCAAAATGGTGTTTAGAAGGTGCTTAAGGTGACTTTAAAGAGAATGAGACGATGCAAAATGGTGTTTAGAAGGTGCTTAAGGTGACTTTAAAGAGAATGAGACGATGCAAAATGAGGTTTAGAAGGTGCTTAGGGTTACTTTAAAGAGAATGAGACGATGCAAAATGGTGTTTAGAAGGTGCTTAAGGTGACTTTAAAGAGAATGAGACGATGCAAAATGGTGTTTAGAAGGTGCTTAAAGTGACTTTAAAGAGAATGAGACGATGCAAAATGGTGTTTAGAAGGTGCTTAAGGTGACTTTAAAGAGAATGAGACGATGCAAAATGGTGTTTAGAAGGTGCTTAAGGTGACTTTAAAGAGAATGAGACGATGCAAAATGAGGTTTAGAAGGTGCTTAAGGTGACTTTAAAGAGAATGAGACGATGCAAAATGGTGTTTAGAAGGTGCTTAAGGTGACTTTAAAGAGAATGAGACGATGCAAAATGAGGTTTAGAAGGTGCTTAAGGTGACTTTAAAGAGAATGAGACGATGCAAAATGGTGTTTAGAAGGTGCTTAAGGTTACTTTAAAGAGAATGAGACGATGCAAAATGAGGTTTAGAAGGTGCTTAAGGTGACTTTAAAGAGAATGAGACGATGCAAAATGGTGTTTAGAAGGTGCTTAAGGTGACTTTAAAGAGAATGAGACGATGCAAAATGGTGTTTAGAAGGTGCTTAAGGTGACTTTAAAGAGAATGAGACGATGCAAAATGAGGTTTAGAAGGTGCTTAAAGTGACTTTAAAGAGAATGAGACGATGCAAAATGAGGTTTAGAAGGTGCTTAAGGTTACTTTAAAGAGAATGAGACGATGCAAAATGAGGTTTAGAAGGTGCTTAAGGTTACTTTAAAGAGAATGAGACGATGCAAAATGAGGTTTAGAAGGTGCTTAAGGTGACTTTAAAGAGAATGAGACGATGCAAAATGGTGTTTAGAAGGTGCTTAAAGTGACTTTAAAGAGAATGAGACGATGCAAAATGAGGTTTAGAAGGTGCTTAAAGTGACTTTAAAGAGAATGAGACGATGCAAAATGGTGTTTAGAAGGTGCTTAGGGTTACTTTAAAGAGAATGAGACGATGCAAAATGGTGTTTAGAAGGTGCTTAAGGTTACTTTAAAGAGAATGAGACGATGCAAAATGGTGTTTAGAAGGTGCTTAAGGTGACTTTAAAGAGAATGAGACGATGCAAAATGAGGTTTAGAAGGTGCTTAAGGTGACTTTAAAGAGAATGAGACGATGCAAAATGGTGTTTAGAAGGTGCTTAAGGTGACTTTAAAGAGAATGAGACGATGCAAAATGGTGTTTAGAAGGTGCTTAAAGTGACTTTAAAGAGAATGAGACGATGCAAAATGAGGTTTAGAAGGTGCTTAAAGTGACTTTAAAGAGAATGAGACGATGCAAAATGGTGTTTAGAAGGTGCTTAAGGTGACTTTAAAGAGAATGAGACGATGCAAAATGGTGTTTAGAAGGTGCTTAAGGTTACTTTAAAGAGAATGAGACGATGCAAAATGGTGTTTAGAAGGTGCTTAAGGTGACTTTAAAGAGAATGAGACGATGCAAAATGGTGTTTAGAAGGTGCTTAAGGTTACTTTAAAGAGAATGAGACGATGCAAAATGAGGTTTAGAAGGTGCTTAAGGTGACTTTAAAGAGAATGAGACGATGCAAAATGGTGTTTAGAAGGTGCTTAAGGTGACTTTAAAGAGAATGAGACGATGCAAAATGAGGTTTAGAAGGTGCTTAAAGTGACTTTAAAGAGAATGAGACGATGCAAAATGGTGTTTAGAAGGTGCTTAAGGTTACTTTAAAGAGAATGAGACGATGCAAAATGAGGTTTAGAAGGTGCTTAAGGTGACTTTAAAGAGAATGAGACGATGCAAAATGGTGTTTAGAAGGTGCTTAAGGTGACTTTAAAGAGAATGAGACGATGCAAAATGGTGTTTAGAAGGTGCTTAAGGTGACTTTAAAGAGAATGAGACGATGCAAAATGGTGTTTAGAAGGTGCTTAAGGTGACTTTAAAGAGAATGAGACGATGCAAAATGGTGTTTAGAAGGTGCTTAAAGTGACTTTAAAGAGAATGAGACGATGCAAAATGGTGTTTAGAAGGTGCTTAAGGTGACTTTAAAGAGAATGAGACGATGCAAAATGGTGTTTAGAAGGTGCTTAAAGTGACTTTAAAGAGAATGAGACGATGCAAAATGGTGTTTAGAAGGTGCTTAAGGTGACTTTAAAGAGAATGAGACGATGCAAAATGGTGTTTAGAAGGTGCTTAAGGTTACTTTAAAGAGAATGAGACGATGCAAAATGGTGTTTAGAAGGTGCTTAAAGTGACTTTAAAGAGAATGAGACGATGCAAAATGGTGTTTAGAAGGTGCTTAAGGTGACTTTAAAGAGAATGAGACGATGCAAAATGGTGTTTAGAAGGTGCTTAAGGTGACTTTAAAGAGAATGAGACGATGCAAAATGGTGTTTAGAAGGTGCTTAAAGTGACTTTAAAGAGAATGAGACGATGCAAAATGGTGTTTAGAAGGTGCTTAAGGTGACTTTAAAGAGAATGAGACGATGCAAAATGGTGTTTAGAAGGTGCTTAAGGTGACTTTAAAGAGAATGAGACGATGCAAAATGGTGTTTAGAAGGTGCTTAAGGTGACTTTAAAGAGAATGAGACGATGCAAAATGGTGTTTAGAAGGTGCTTAAGGTGACTTTAAAGAGAATGAGACGATGCAAAATGGTGTTTAGAAGGTGCTTAAAGTGACTTTAAAGAGAATGAGACGATGCAAAATGGTGTTTAGAAGGTGCTTAAAGTGACTTTAAAGAGAATGAGACGATGCAAAATGAGGTTTAGAAGGTGCTTAAGGTGACTTTAAAGAGAATGAGACGATGCAAAATGAGGTTTAGAAGGTGCTTAAGGTGACTTTAAAGAGAATGAGACGATGCAAAATGGTGTTTAGAAGGTGCTTAAGGTGACTTTAAAGAGAATGAGACGATGCAAAATGAGGTTTAGAAGGTGCTTAAGGTGACTTTAAAGAGAATGAGACGATGCAAAATGGTGTTTAGAAGGTGCTTAAAGTGACTTTAAAGAGAATGAGACGATGCAAAATGGTGTTTAGAAGGTGCTTAAAGTGACTTTAAAGAGAATGAGACGATGCAAAATGGTGTTTAGAAGGTGCTTAAGGTGACTTTAAAGAGAATGAGACGATGCAAAATGGTGTTTAGAAGGTGCTTAAGGTGACTTTAAAGAGAATGAGACGATGCAAAATGAGGTTTAGAAGGTGCTTAAGGTGACTTTAAAGAGAATGAGACGATGCAAAATGAGGTTTAGAAGGTGCTTAAAGTGACTTTAAAGAGAATGAGACGATGCAAAATGGTGTTTAGAAGGTGCTTAAAGTGACTTTAAAGAGAATGAGACGATGCAAAATGGTGTTTAGAAGGTGCTTAAAGTGACTTTAAAGAGAATGAGACGATGCAAAATGAGGTTTAGAAGGTGCTTAAAGTGACTTTAAAGAGAATGAGACGATGCAAAATGAGGTTTAGAAGGTGCTTAAGGTGACTTTAAAGAGAATGAGACGATGCAAAATGGTGTTTAGAAGGTGCTTAAGGTTACTTTAAAGAGAATGAGACGATGCAAAATGAGGTTTAGAAGGTGCTTAAAGTGACTTTAAAGAGAATGAGACGATGCAAAATGAGGTTTAGAAGGTGCTTAAAGTGACTTTAAAGAGAATGAGACGATGCAAAATGGTGTTTAGAAGGTGCTTAAAGTGACTTTAAAGAGAATGAGACGATGCAAAATGGTGTTTAGAAGGTGCTTAAGGTGACTTTAAAGAGAATGAGACGATGCAAAATGGTGTTTAGAAGGTGCTTAAGGTGACTTTAAAGAGAATGAGACGATGCAAAATGGTGTTTAGAAGGTGCTTAAAGTGACTTTAAAGAGAATGAGACGATGCAAAATGGTGTTTAGAAGGTGCTTAAGGTGACTTTAAAGAGAATGAGACGATGCAAAATGGTGTTTAGAAGGTGCTTAAAGTGACTTTAAAGAGAATGAGACGATGCAAAATGAGGTTTAGAAGGTGCTTAAGGTGACTTTAAAGAGAATGAGACGATGCAAAATGGTGTTTAGAAGGTGCTTAAAGTGACTTTAAAGAGAATGAGACGATGCAAAATGAGGTTTAGAAGGTGCTTAAGGTGACTTTAAAGAGAATGAGACGATGCAAAATGGTGTTTAGAAGGTGCTTAAGGTGACTTTAAAGAGAATGAGACGATGCAAAATGAGGTTTAGAAGGTGCTTAAAGTGACTTTAAAGAGAATGAGACGATGCAAAATGAGGTTTAGAAGGTGCTTAAAGTGACTTTAAAGAGAATGAGACGATGCAAAATGGTGTTTAGAAGGTGCTTAAAATGACTTTAAAGAGAATGAGACGATGCAAAATGGTGTTTAGAAGGTGCTTAAGGTTACTTTAAAGAGAATGAGACGATGCAAAATGAGGTTTAGAAGGTGCTTAAGGTGACTTTAAAGAGAATGAGACGATGCAAAATGAGGTTTAGAAGGTGCTTAAAGTGACTTTAAAGAGAATGAGACGATGCAAAATGAGGTTTAGAAGGTGCTTAAAGTGACTTTAAAGAGAATGAGACGATGCAAAATGAGGTTTAGAAGGTGCTTAAGGTGACTTTAAAGAGAATGAGACGATGCAAAATGGTGTTTAGAAGGTGCTTAAGGTTACTTTAAAGAGAATGAGACGATGCAAAATGGTGTTTAGAAGGTGCTTAAGGTGACTTTAAAGAGAATGAGACGATGCAAAATGGTGTTTAGAAGGTGCTTAAGGTTACTTTAAAGAGAATGAGACGATGCAAAATGGTGTTTAGAAGGTGCTTAAGGTGACTTTAAAGAGAATGAGACGATGCAAAATGAGGTTTAGAAGGTGATGATGATGATGAGTCCCACCTCTTACCCCAACACAGGTTTGAGAATGGCGGAGTTATCAAAAGATATTTGTTTCAAACTTTAAAGCAAATCACGAAGTGGTGGGATCAAAGTGACCCTTCACGAAAAAGACCAGTCAGCTCTCTTTTCCTTGCGTACAGCGGTTAGCACAGCTTCCATAAGACAGGAGTCGTGGAACCGCTCTCCGGAGTGCACGGCCAAAAAATGCTCTATCCTATTCGTGTAGCCGGTATCTCCCTTGTCCAACATATGGAGGGGAGTTACCACTTTCCAGGATTGGCAAATTAAGCAAACCTTATCCGTGAAACAGTTGGTCACGTCGAAAAAATCATCAATGGATGAATTCGAGGCGCCTGCCACGTGATTGCACAAGAGCGACTGATACAGTTCCTACAGAAAGATCAACTTCAAATTTCCACTTTTACGCGCGCGTGTCTCAAAGATATGTTGTTCCATTTTTTTTTTATTTACATTTAAATTTGCAAAACAAAAATCTCATCATCATCATCTGTGAGATCGTGATGACAAGTGCAATGCTTACAAACATTAAATTTTCACAATACACATCTACGAGACATTACACATTCTACTGGGTTCTACTTAACAACCTGCTTAACGTACACGGCACACAAGCGCTTGAACTCGCGAACGTTTGCAGCCTCGGCAATCTCTCTAGGCATGCTGTTATACCATTGTATACCTTTACAAAACAAAGAATTTCTAGCAAATACTGTCGAAAAGTTTGACGTTCTAGGATCATGAGCCCTTCGAGTGTTGTACCGGTGAACGTCCGAACCTCTAACTACTCTTTCTCCAAGGTACCCCGGTAACAAGCCCCTCAGGAGTTTGAATATTAGTATCATAGTCTGGTACACGATCCGCTGCTCTACCGACATCCATTGCAGGACATCCAGCATAACAGCAGACGGCGTGTACCGACTACAACACAACACTAACCTCATTACCCTATTTTGCACTTTTTGCAACCTTTTGAGCTGTGTCCGATTGCCGAGGAACAATATTGATGGACAAAAATCAAAATGCGGTGAGATAATTGATTTGTAGAGGTGAACTTTCCCAAAAAAGTTTAGGTTGTTCCCCAGTCTACTCATCACCCCACACTTCTTTGCCACCTTAGCGATGACCCCATCAATGTGTGCACTAAATGTAAGCCCGTCGTCCAGAGTGACTCCCAGATATTTAACCTGGGAGACTCGGGAAATTGGTTCCGTGTTGATGGCAATAGAAAGCTGGCCGATCCACTCCCTCCTCGACATTACCATATAGTGTGTTTTACTAACGTTTAATGCGAGTTTTTTGTATTTCAACCAGCCATCCAGAGCCACCAAGTCTTCATTCAAAAGGGACTCTGCCTGTTTCACGTCCTTTCGCGATATAAATATTACTGTGTCATCAGCAAAAAGATTTATCTCGCAGGAACGTAAGACCTGCTTCATGTCATTTATATACATGATAAACAAAATTGGTCCAAGAACACTTCCTTGTGGAACCCCAAGGGTGTTTTCAATAGGATCTGAAACAGATTTTTTGAAAATTGTCCTCTGGGTTCTACCTGTCAGATAATCGCTGAACCAACTGAGTTCCCTCCCCTCAATACCGAATCGTCGAAGTGTTGTGAGCAACAAGGGTCTCGATATTGTTTCAAATGCCCGTTTGAGATCCAAGAAAACTGCAAGTACCGGTTGTCCGCTATCCATCAACCCCTTCCACTTCGCAAGCACCAGGTTCAGTGCGGTTTCACAGGAATGTCCTTCCCGATATCCCGACTGCTCCCGGGCGAGCAGGTCGTTCTGGTCCAGGTATTGCACCAATTGATCCTTGATCACAACCTCCAGGACCTTCTCGACAGTATGAAGCATGTTGATGGGGCGGAACTCCTCCGCCTTGATAGCTCCAGTCAACTTTGGAATAGGTACCACCAATGACTCCTTCCATGTATCCGGAAAAACACCCCTCTCCATCGATTGGTTAATCAAGTCCAGGAGCGTCTCCCCAGCCACATGAAAGCAATCCTGCAATGTTTTTGCATTTACATTTCCTATTCCTGCCGTTTTGGTCAGGTCAAAACATATCTGCCTAAGCTTGCTCATGTCTATTGGTTGAAAAGAAAATCTATGCCTGGGAGTATCAACTTGTCTCAGCTCGACTGGTTCGTCTACCGTCGGAATGTTACTGTTAACAAGTGTGACACTATTCACAAAAAAGTTGTTGAACCTTTCTGCGACCACCGCCTCATCGGACTCGAAACAGTTATCGAATTTCACGCATGAAGCGGTGTTCTCGTCGGGTTTCAACATGCTTTTAAGAAGTTTCCAAAGTTCCCTACTATTACCCTGATGCTTGCTAATTTCCCTACTGAAGTATTCCTCACGAGTAGTTTTTAAAGACCTACTGTACTCGTTTCGTAGCTTAGTGTACTCACACCAATGTGAAGCCAGATTAGTCCGAACAAATGTTTTATACACTTTGTCTCTTTTCCGCTTTAGACGTTCCAGAGCCAACGTATACCATCTGCCAGAGTATCTAGTCTCCACGGTCCTTTCATAAACTAAACTATTCATAGCACTCTCTAGTGTATCCTTCAATAGATCTGCAGCTTCCTGGAAATTTGTAGTTTCCCTCTGTAGTCCCAATGTGACCGCCTGACAAAGACCCTCTTTAGAGTACCTATTCCAGCATTTAACTTGTTTTTGAACTGTCCTGAAACGTTCATCATTCAAGTTTAAAAGCAAAGTTTCATGATCAGATATTTTTGCACAAGCATCTGTTACCACGCTAATTGAGTCTGTGTTGCAGTACACATGGTCAATCAATGTCCTGCTATTATTCGTGATACGGGTAGCTGCACTAACCTTCTGCTTCAGGCACACCGAGTCCATAAGCTTCTTCAATTTTTCGGACCTCGCATCATTGAACCAATCAATGTTGAAGTCACCAACCAAGACATTACGCTTGCCAAAATCTAGAAATCTGTCTAACCAGTCCTCCAGAATTTCGACAAAACGTGAGTCACTTGAACTAGGTGAGTGATACAGAACGCCATAGTTTGCAGCCGCCATGCCCCGAGCCACAGTAAACCCCAAAAACCAGTTGCCTTCCAGTGATTCGTTTAGAATCACCTTCAAAACAACCGAGCTTCCAGCATAAACTGCAACCCCTCCTGTGTGTCGTGAGTGGGACAAA
Source organism: Anopheles coustani (assembly GCF_943734705.1). NCBI lineage: Eukaryota > Metazoa > Arthropoda > Insecta > Diptera > Culicidae > Anopheles > Anopheles coustani. The sequence goes on from NW_026525230.1 coordinate 62,331, forward strand.
CAGGACACGGCCCTGTACCCCGGTATACTAAACTGATCAAATGCTTCACACTCCGTTATATGCGTCTCAGATAGAAGGACCAACGCGGGTTGCATCCTTTCTACAGAGTCGCGTAACAGAACATAGCTAGACGATAGGCCAGCGACATTGCAATACATGATGTCATATCGCTGTCCTATCCCCAGCAATCTCTGCTATTGGGAATGCTTAGCAATCCTTGATGCCTGTTTTTTGTATATGGGGCACTCGCTACTAAAAGCAGCATGTTCCGTGCTCCCCCTCGAACCCGCCAACACGCAGTTCACACATTTTAAGGCCGCCGACTTACATTCCGACGTCCTGTGTGCACCACTGCACCTAGAGCAGGCTTCCTCCTTATTGCACTCGGTGCTCTTGTGCCCAAACTGCCCGCACCGGAAACACCGCAATACATGAACAGAAGTGCTTATCGCACAACTGTCAAAACCTATTTTGACCTTTTTGAGATCCTCTAGACATTGTGCCGATTCCCTGTCCACATCGATCACGACATTGTACTTCTGGTACTTGTAGAACCTACTTTCGTACATTCCAACAAGCTCCAGTGTCGTGAACGGGATCCCTGCATTCTGTTCTTTCAGAAGTGCAATCACGTCCTTGTCAGAGTGCTTCTCCGTCATCCCCATTATCCTTACTCTGGACAACGGCAAACGAACGGAATAAGCATCCCCGAGTTTGGACTGCACTTCCTTTCTTACCTCATCTAACGCGATTGCAGGACACTGCACAAAAACCTGACCTTTCCTACCATTGCGGAAGTCCGACACCTGCTGCCTCCTCGGATCCAACCGGGCGCGTAGATCGACTCTTGTCTTGTCGCAAGATTGATCCACCTTCGGTACAATTACCAAAGACTTGGAGAGTTTTTGCTCTGCCACTTTAGCCACGTCCTTTTTCCCAATTTTGGGCCCAGAGCCAGCCCCCTTCACAACACTTTTGGTTGCTGTGGGCTTGGTAACAGCTCTTCCCATGTCCAAATTGCTAATAATATTTTGACCGTTATTGTTCAAAATATAAGTCGCCCCACTTATTTTGGCCACTACTGTAGCAAAGCTCTCACTCCCCTTTTCTCTGGCACTCACCGGTGAAGGCTTCTCTACAATAACCTTCGGCACATTGAGGGCTCTCAAAGTGGTGGTATCGGCATCGCGCAAAGTTAACTTAACTTGGCGCTCTACCTCCACACACACTTCTTTTTTCATGTCATCTAGTCCCTTTTGCATCGCTTTCTCAATCAGCGCACACATTTTATTTTCTACTGCCTGTAGTGTTAGGGATAGCCCTTCACCTGACGGTTGGCTCTCTTTCACCACTACATCTTTCATGCCAGGCTTCTCAGTTCTAGCGATACAATCATCGCACATAAACCAAACATTCTTATTCTTTTTTAGTACCTTGGCGACCGACTTAGTAAGGTCAGCGCAGGGGTAATGAAATCGACCGCCGCAATCTCCTTTGCAGACGACGGTCATCGCTATCCGAAACGACCAAGGAGCATTTCTTGCACTCCATGGCCGTTCAAAACAAATCCGAGCAAAAACGCTCGCAAATAAAAACACTATACCTACCGCGCCACAAGCTGCCGTCGCACCCACACAAAACACAAATTGATCGTTTGGCCTTAGACCACTACTAGTACACCGCCGTGACAAGCGATATGGATACCGCTCCCGCCAACGCCACTGATAAGCGACGCCGCCGAAAACAAAACCCAACCGCAATCAACGAACAATGCACCACGATCAAAACAAGCTCTAACAAACACTACACAGACACTTCGGATACATTTGCTCAGCGGAAACAAACACTGTATCTGTCCCCGACTAAGCAAAATACCCGAAAAACGTAGAGCTACACAAAACACGCACTGCACCGCCAACAGTCACTCACACACGTGGTGCTTAAGGTGACTTTAAAGAGAATGAGACGATGCAAAATGGTGTTTAGAAGGTGCTTAAGGTTACTTTAAAGAGAATGAGACGATGCAAAATGAGGTTTAGAAGGTGCTTAAGGTGACTTTAAAGAGAATGAGACGATGCAAAATGAGGTTTAGAAGGTGCTTAAAGTGACTTTAAAGAGAATGAGACGATGCAAAATGAGGTTTAGAAGGTGCTTAAGGTTACTTTAAAGAGAATGAGACGATGCAAAATGGTGTTTAGAAGGTGCTTAAGGTGACTTTAAAGAGAATGAGACGATGCAAAATGGTGTTTAGAAGGTGCTTAAGGTTACTTTAAAGAGAATGAGACGATGCAAAATGGTGTTTAGAAGGTGCTTAAAGTGACTTTAAAGAGAATGAGACGATGCAAAATGGTGTTTAGAAGGTGCTTAAGGTGACTTTAAAGAGAATGAGACGATGCAAAATGGTGTTTAGAAGGTGCTTAAAGTGACTTTAAAGAGACTGAGACGATGCAAAATGAGGTTTAGAAGGTGCTTAAGGTGACTTTAAAGAGAATGAGACGATGCAAAATGAGGTTTAGAAGGTGCTTAAAGTGACTTTAAAGAGAATGAGACGATGCAAAATGAGGTTTAGAAGGTGCTTAAGGTGACTTTAAAGAGAATGAGACGATGCAAAATGGTGTTTAGAAGGTGCTTAAGGTGACTTTAAAGAGAATGAGACGATGCAAAATGAGGTTTAGAAGGTGCTTAAAGTGACTTTAAAGAGAATGAGACGATGCAAAATGAGGTTTAGAAGGTGCTTAAAGTGACTTTAAAGAGAATGAGACGATGCAAAATGGTGTTTAGAAGGTGCTTAAGGTGACTTTAAAGAGAATGAGACGATGCAAAATGGTGTTTAGAAGGTGCTTAAGGTGACTTTAAAGAGAATGAGACGATGCAAAATGAGGTTTAGAAGGTGCTTAAGGTGACTTTAAAGAGAATGAGACGATGCAAAATGGTGTTTAGAAGGTGCTTAAGGTGACTTTAAAGAGAATGAGACGATGCAAAATGGTGTTTAGAAGGTGCTTAAGGTGACTTTAAAGAGAATGAGACGATGCAAAATGAGGTTTAGAAGGTGCTTAAAGTGACTTTAAAGAGAATGAGACGATGCAAAATGGTGTTTAGAAGGTGCTTAAAGTGACTTTAAAGAGAATGAGACGATGCAAAATGGTGTTTAGAAGGTGCTTAAGGTTACTCTAAAGAGAATGAGACGATGCAAAATGAGGTTTAGAAGGTGCTTAAGGTTACTTTATAGAGAATGAGACGATGCAAAATGAGGTTTAGAAGCTGCTTAAGGTGACTTTAAAGAGAATGAGACGATGCAAAATGGTGTTTAGAAGGTGCTTAAGGTGACTTTAAAGAGAATGAGACGATGCAAAATGGTGTTTAGAAGGTGCTTAAGGTGACTTTAAAGAGAATGAGACGATGCAAAATGGTGTTTAGAAGGTGCTTAGGGTGACTTTAAAGAGAATGAGACGATGCAAAATGAGGTTTAGAAGGTGCTTAAAGTGACTTTAAAGAGAATGAGACGATGCAAAATGAGGTTTAGAAGGTGCTTAAGGTGACTTTAAAGAGAATGAGACGATGCAAAATGGTGTTTAGAAGGTGCTTAAGGTGACTTTAAAGAGAATGAGACGATGCAAAATGGTGTTTAGAAGGTGCTTAAGGTGACTTTAAAGAGAATGAGACGATGCAAAATGAGGTTTAGAAGGTGCTTAAAGTGACTTTAAAGAGAATGAGACGATGCAAAATGGTGTTTAGAAGGTGCTTAAAGTGACTTTAAAGAGAATGAGACGATGCAAAATGGTGTTTAGAAGGTGCTTAAAGTGACTTTAAAGAGAATGAGACGATGCAAAATGAGGTTTAGAAGGTGCTTAAAGTGACTTTAAAGAGAATGAGACGATGCAAAATGGTGTTTAGAAGGTGCTTAAGGTGACTTTAAAGAGAATGAGACGATGCAAAATGAGGTTTAGAAGGTGCTTAAGGTGACTTTAAAGAGAATGAGACGATGCAAAATGGTGTTTAGAAGGTGCTTAAAGTGACTTTAAAGAGAATGAGACGATGCAAAATGGTGTTTAGAAGGTGCTTAAAGTGACTTTAAAGAGAATGAGACGATGCAAAATGGTGTTTAGAAGGTGCTTAAAGTGACTTTAAAGAGAATGAGACGATGCAAAATGGTGTTTAGAAGGTGCTTAAAGTGACTTTAAAGAGAATGAGACGATGCAAAATGGTGTTTAGAAGGTGCTTAAGGTGACTTTAAAGAGAATGAGACGATGCAAAATGGTGTTTAGAAGGTGCTTAAGGTGACTTTAAAGAGAATGAGACGATGCAAAATGGTGTTTAGAAGGTGCTTAAGGTGACTTTAAAGAGAATGAGACGATGCAAAATGGTGTTTAGAAGGTGCTTAAAGTGACTTTAAAGAGAATGAGACGATGCAAAATGAGGTTTAGAAGGTGCTTAAGGTTACTTTAAAGAGAATGAGACGATGCAAAATGAGGTTTAGAAGGTGCTTAAGGTGACTTTAAAGAGAATGAGACGATGCAAAATGAGGTTTAGAAGGTGCTTAAAGTGACTTTAAAGAAAATGAGACGATGCAAAATGGTGTTTAGAAGGTGCTTAAGGTGACTTTAAAGAGAATGAGACGATGCAAAATGAGGTTTAGAAGGTGCTTAAAGTGACTTTAAAGAGAATGAGACGATGCAAAATGAGGTTTAGAAGGTGCTTAAGGTTACTTTAAAGAGAATGAGACGATGCAAAATGAGGTTTAGAAGGTGCTTAAAGTGACTTTAAAGAGAATGAGACGATGCAAAATGAGGTTTAGAAGGTGCTTAAAGTGACTTTAAAGAGAATGAGACGATGCAAAATGAGGTTTAGAAGGTGCTTAAGGTGACTTTAAAGAGAATGAGACGATGCAAAATGGTGTTTAGAAGGTGCTTAAGGTGACTTTAAAGAGAATGAGACGATGCAAAATGAGGTTTAGAAGGTGCTTAAGGTGACTTTAAAGAGAATGAGACGATGCAAAATGGTGTTTAGAAGGTGCTTAAAGTGACTTTAAAGAGAATGAGACGATGCAAAATGAGGTTTAGAAGGTGCTTAAGGTGACTTTAAAGAGAATGAGACGATGCAAAATGGTGTTTAGAAGGTGCTTAAGGTGACTTTAAAGAGAATGAGACGATGCAAAATGAGGTTTAGAAGGTGCTTAAAGTGACTTTAAAGAGAATGAGACGATGCAAAAGGGTGTTTAGAAGGTGCTTAAAGTGACTTTAAAGAGAATGAGACGATGCAAAATGGTGTTTAGAAGGTGCTTAAAGTGACTTTAAAGAGAATGAGACGATGCAAAATGAGGTTTAGAAGGTGCTTAAAGTGACTTTAAAGAGAATGAGACGATGCAAAATGAGGTTTAGAAGGTGCTTAAGGTGACTTTAAAGAGAATGAGCCGATGCAAAATGGTGTTTAGAAGGTGCTTAAGGTGACTTTAAAGAGAATGAGACGATGCAAAATGGTGTTTAGAAGGTGCTTAAGGTGACTTTAAAGAGAATGAGACGATGCAAAATGAGGTTTAGAAGGTGCTTAAGGTTACTTTAAAGAGAATGAGACGATGCAAAATGGTGTTTAGAAGGTGCTTAAAGTGACTTTAAAGAGAATGAGACGATGCAAAATGAGGTTTAGAAGGTGCTTAAGGTTACTTTAAAGAGAATGAGACGATGCAAAATGGTGTTTAGAAGGTGCTTAGGGTTACTTTAAAGAGAATGAGACGATGCAAAATGGTGTTTAGAAGGTGCTTAAAGTGACTTTAAAGAGAATGAGACGATGCAAAATGGTGTTTAGAAGGTGCTTAAAGTGACTTTAAAGAGAATGAGACGATGCAAAATGGTGTTTAGAAGGTGCTTAAAGTGACTTTAAAGAGAATGAGACGATGCAAAATGAGGTTTAGAAGGTGCTTAAGGTGACTTTAAAGAGAATGAGACGATGCAAAATGGTGTTTAGAAGGTGCTTAAGGTTACTTTAAAGAGAATGAGACGATGCAAAATGAGGTTTAGAAGGTGCTTAAAGTGACTTTAAAGAGAATGAGACGATGCAAAATGGTGTTTAGAAGGTGCTTAAAGTGACTTTAAAGAGAATGAGACGATGCAAAATGGTGTTTAGAAGGTGCTTAAGGTGACTTTAAAGAGAATGAGACGATGCAAAATGGTGTTTAGAAGGTGCTTAAGGTGACTTTAAAGAGAATGAGACGATGCAAAATGGTGTTTAGAAGGTGCTTAAGGTGACTTTAAAGAGAATGATACGATGCAAAATGAGGTTTAGAAGGTGCTTAAGGTGACTTTAAAGAGAATGAGACGATGCAAAATGGTGTTTAGAAGGTGCTTAAGGTGACTTTAAAGAGAATGAGACGATGCAAAATGGTGTTTAGAAGGTGCTTAAGGTGACTTTAAAGAGAATGAGACGATGCAAAATGAGGTTTAGAAGGTGCTTAAGGTTACTTTAAAGAGAATGAGACGATGCAAAATGAGGTTTAGAAGGTGCTTAAAGTGACTTTAAAGAGAATGAGACGATGCAAAATGGTGTTTAGAAGGTGCTTAAAGTGACTTTAAAGAGAATGAGACGATGCAAAATGGTGTTTAGAAGGTGCTTAAGGTTACTTTAAAGAGAATGAGACGATGCAAAATGGTGTTTAGAAGGTGCTTAAGGTTACTTTAAAGAGAATGAGACGATGCAAAATGGTGTTTAGAAGGTGCTTAAAGTGACTTTAAAGAGAATGAGACGATGCAAAATGGTGTTTAGAAGGTGCTTAAGGTGACTTTAAAGAGAATGAGACGATGCAAAATGAGGTTTAGAAGGTGCTTAAGGTGACTTTAAAGAGAATGAGACGATGCAAAATGGTGTTTAGAAGGTGCTTAAAGTGACTTTAAAGAGAATGAGACGATGCAAAATGGTGTTTAGAAGGTACTTAAAGTGACTTTAAAGAGAATGAGACGATGCAAAATGGTGTTTAGAAGGTGCTTAAGGTGACTTTAAAGAGAATGAGACGATGCAAAATGGTGTTTAGAAGGTGCTTAAGGTGACTTTAAAGAGAATGAGACGATGCAAAATGGTGTTTAGAAGGTGCTTAAAGTGACTTTAAAGAGAATGAGACGATGCAAAATGAGGTTTAGAAGGTGCTTAAAGTGACTTTAAAGAGAATGAGACGATGCAAAATGAGGTTTAGAAGGTGCTTAAAGTGACTTTAAAGAGAATGAGACGATGCAAAATGAGGTTTAGAAGGTGCTTAAGGTGACTTTAAAGAGAATGAGACGATGCAAAATGAGGTTTAGAAGGTGCTTAAGGTGACTTTAAAGAGAATGAGACGATGCAAAATGAGGTTTAGAAGGTGCTTAAAGTGACTTTAAAGAGAATGAGACGATGCAAAATGGTGTTTAGAAGGTGCTTAAGGTGACTTTAAAGAGAATGAGACGATGCAAAATGGTGTTTAGAAGGTGCTTAAGGTGACTTTAAAGAGAATGAGACGATGCAAAATGGTGTTTAGAAGGTGCTTAAGGTGACTTTAAAGAGAATGAGACGATGCAAAATGGTGTTTAGAAGGTGCTTAAGGTGACTTTAAAGAGAATGAGACGATGCAAAATGGTGTTTAGAAGGTGCTTAAGGTTACTTTAAAGAGAATGAGACGATGCAAAATGGTGTTTAGAAGGTGCTTAAGGTGACTTTAAAGAGAATGAGACGATGCAAAATGGTGTTTAGAAGGTGCTTAAAGTGACTTTAAAGAGAATGAGACGATGCAAAATGGTGTTTAGAAGGTGCTTAAAGTGACTTTAAAGAGAATGAGACGATGCAAAATGAGGTTTAGAAGGTGCTTAAAGTGACTTTAAAGAGAATGAGACGATGCAAAATGAGGTTTAGAAGGTGCTTAAAGTGACTTTAAAGAGAATGAGACGATGCAAAATGAGGTTTAGAAGGTGCTTAAGGTGACTTTAAAGAGAATGAGACGATGCAAAATGAGGTTTAGAAGGTGCTTAAGGTGACTTTAAAGAGAATGAGACGATGCAAAATGGTGTTTAGAAGGTGCTTAAGGTTACTTTAAAGAGAATGAGACGATGCAAAATGGTGTTTAGAAGGTGCTTAAGGTGACTTTAAAGAGAATGAGACGATGCAAAATGAGGTTTAGAAGGTGCTTAAAGTGACTTTAAAGAGAATGAGACGATGCAAAATGAGGTTTAGAAGGTGCTTAAAGTGACTTTAAAGAGAATGAGACGATGCAAAATGGTGTTTAGAAGGTGCTTAAAGTGACTTTAAAGAGAATGAGACGATGCAAAATGAGGTTTAGAAGGTGCTTAAGGTGACTTTAAAGAGAATGAGACGATGCAAAATGGTGTTTAGAAGGTGCTTAAGGTGACTTTAAAGAGAATGAGACGATGCAAAATGGTGTTTAGAAGGTGCTTAAGGTGACTTTAAAGAGAATGAGACGATGCAAAATGGTGTTTAGAAGGTGCTTAAGGTGACTTTAAAGAGAATGAGACGATGCAAAATGAGGTTTAGAAGGTGCTTAAGGTGACTTTAAAGAGAATGAGACGATGCAAAATGGTGTTTAGAAGGTGCTTAAGGTGACTTTAAAGAGAATGAGACGATGCAAAATGGTGTTTAGAAGGTGCTTAAGGTTACTTTAAAGAGAATGAGACGATGCAAAATGAGGTTTAGAAGGTGCTTAAGGTGACTTTAAAGAGAATGAGACGATGCAAAATGGTGTTTAGAAGGTGCTTAAGGTGACTTTAAAGAGAATGAGACGATGCAAAATGGTGTTTAGAAGGTGCTTAAAGTGACTTTAAAGAGAATGAGACGATGCAAAATGAGGTTTAGAAGGTGCTTAAGGTGACTTTAAAGAGAATGAGACGATGCAAAATGGTGTTTAGAAGGTGCTTAAGGTTACTTTAAAGAGAATGAGACGATGCAAAATGGTGTTTAGAAGGTGCTTAAGGTGACTTTAAAGAGAATGAGACGATGCAAAATGGTGTTTAGAAGGTGCTTAAGGTGACTTTAAAGAGAATGAGACGATGCAAAATGAGGTTTAGAAGGTGCTTAAAGTGACTTTAAAGAGAATGAGACGATGCAAAATGAGGTTTAGAAGGTGCTTAAAGTGACTTTAAAGAGAATGAGACGATGCAAAATGGTGTTTAGAAGGTGCTAAAGGTGACTTTAAAGAGAATGAGACGATGCAAAATGGTGTTTAGAAGGTGCTTAAGGTGACTTTAAAGAGAATGAGACGATGCAAAATGAGGTTTAGAAGGTGCTTAAAGTGACTTTAAAGAGAATGAGACGATGCAAAATGAGGTTTAGAAGGTGCTTAAAGTGACTTTAAAGAGAATGAGACGATGCAAAATGAGGTTTAGAAGGAGCTTAAAGTGACTTTAAAGAGAATGAGACGATGCAAAATGGTGTTTAGAAGGTGCTTAAAGTGACTTTAAAGAGAATGAGACGATGCAAAATGAGGTTTAGAAGGTGCTTAAAGTGACTTTAAAGAGAATGAGACGATGCAAAATGAGGTTTAGAAGGTGCTTAAAGTGACTTTAAAGAGAATGAGACGATGCAAAATGGTGTTTAGAAGGTGCTTAAAGTGACTTTAAAGAGAATGAGACGATGCAAAATGGTGTTTAGAAGGTGCTTAAAGTGACTTTAAAGAGAATGAGACGATGCAAAATGAGGTTTAGAAGGTGCTTAAAGTGACTTTAAAGAGAATGAGACGATGCAAAATGGTGTTTAGAAGGTGCTTAAGGTGACTTTAAAGAGAATGAGACGATGCAAAATGGTGTTTAGAAGGTGCTTAAAGTGACTTTAAAGAGAATGAGACGATGCAAAATGAGGTTTAGAAGGTGCTTAAAGTGACTTTAAAGAGAATGAGACGATGCAAAATGAGGTTTAGAAGGTGCTTAAAGTGACTTTAAAGAGAATGAGACGATGCAAAATGGTGTTTAGAAGGTGCTTAAAGTGACTTTAAAGAGAATGAGACGATGCAAAATGGTGTTTAGAAGGTGCTTAAAGTGACTTTAAAGAGAATGAGACGATGCAAAATGAGGTTTAGAAGGTGCTTAAGGTGACTTTAAAGAGAATGAGACGATGCAAAATGAGGTTTAGAAGGTGCTTAAAGTGACTTTAAAGAGAATGAGACGATGCAAAATGGTGTTTAGAAGGTGCTTAAGGTGACTTTAAAGAGAATGAGACGATGCAAAATGGTGTTTAGAAGGTGCTTAAGGTGACTTTAAAGAGAATGAGACGATGCAAAATGGTGTTTAGAAGGTGCTTAAGGTGACTTTAAAGAGAATGAGACGATGCAAAATGAGGTTTAGAAGGTGCTTAAAGTGACTTTAAAGAGAATGAGACGATGCAAAATGGTGTTTAGAAGGTGCTTAAGGTGACTTTAAAGAGAATGAGACGATGCAAAATGAGGTTTAGAAGGTGCTTAAAGTGACTTTAAAGAGAATGAGACGATGCAAAATGAGGTTTAGAAGGTGCTTAAAGTGACTTTAAAGAGAATGAGACGATGCAAAATGGTGTTTAGAAGGTGCTTAAGGTGACTTTAAAGAGAATGAGACGATGCAAAATGGTGTTTAGAAGGTGCTTAAAGTGACTTTAAAGAGAATGAGACGATGCAAAATGAGGTTTAGAAGGTGCTTAAAGTGACTTTAAAGAGAATGAGACGATGCAAAATGGTGTTTAGAAGGTGCTTAAGGTGACTTTAAAGAGAATGAGACGATGCAAAATGAGGTTTAGAAGGTGCTTAAAGTGACTTTAAAGAGAATGAGACGATGCAAAATGGTGTTTAGAAGGTGCTTAAGGTGACTTTAAAGAGAATGAGACGATGCAAAATGAGGTTTAGAAGGTGCTTAAAGTGACTTTAAAGAGAATGAGACGATGCAAAATGAGGTTTAGAAGGTGCTTAAAGTGACTTTAAAGAGAATGAGACGATGCAAAATGGTGTTTAGAAGGTGCTTAAGGTGACTTTAAAGAGAATGAGACGATGCAAAATGAGGTTTAGAAGGTGCTTAAGGTGACTTTAAAGAGAATGAGACGATGCAAAATGGTGTTTAGAAGGTGCTTAAGGTGACTTTAAAGAGAATGAGACGATGCAAAATGAGGTTTAGAAGGTGCTTAAAGTGACTTTAAAGAGAATGAGACGATGCAAAATGGTGTTTAGAAGGTGCTTAAGGTGACTTTAAAGAGAATGAGACGATGCAAAATGAGGTTTAGAAGGTGCTTAAAGTGACTTTAAAGAGAATGAGACGATGCAAAATGAGGTTTAGAAGGTGCTTAAAGTGACTTTAAAGAGAATGAGACGATGCAAAAGGGTGTTTAGAAGGTGCTTAAAGTGACTTTAAAGAGAATGAGACGATGCAAAATGAGGTTTAGAAGGTGCTTAAAGTGACTTTAAAGAGAATGAGACGATGCAAAATGGTGTTTAGAAGGTGCTTAAGGTGACTTTAAAGAGAATGAGACGATGCAAAATGGTGTTTAGAAGGTGCTTAAGGTGACTTTAAAGAGAATGAGACGATGCAAAATGAGGTTTAGAAGGTGCTTAAAGTGACTTTAAAGAGAATGAGACGATGCAAAATGGTGTTTAGAAGGTGCTTAAGGTGACTTTAAAGAGAATGAGACGATGCAAAATGAGGTTTAGAAGGTGCTTAAGGTGACTTTAAAGAGAATGAGACGATGCAAAATGAGGTTTAGAAGGTGCTTAAGGTGACTTTAAAGAGAATGAGACGATGCAAAATGAGGTTTAGAAGGTGCTTAAAGTGACTTTAAAGAGAATGAGACGATGCAAAATGGTGTTTAGAAGGTGCTTAAGGTGACTTTAAAGAGAATGAGACGATGCAAAATGGTGTTTAGAAGGTGCTTAAAGTGACTTTAAAGAGAATGAGACGATGCAAAATGGTGTTTAGAAGGTGCTTAAGGTTACTTTAAAGAGAATGAGACGATGCAAAATGGTGTTTAGAAGGTGCTTAAGGTGACTTTAAAGAGAATGAGACGATGCAAAATGAGGTTTAGAAGGTGCTGAAAGTGACTTTAAAGAGAATGAGACGATGCAAAATGGTGTTTAGAAGGTGCTTAAGGTTACTTTAAAGAGAATGAGACGATGCAAAATGAGGTTTAGAAGGTGCTTAAGGTGACTTTAAAGAGAATGAGACGATGCAAAAGGGTGTTTAGAAGGTGCTTAAAGTGACTTTAAAGAGAATGAGACGATGCAAAATGAGGTTTAGAAGGTGCTTAAAGTGACTTTAAAGAGAATGAGACGATGCAAAATGGTGTTTAGAAGGTGCTTAAGGTGACTTTAAAGAGAATGAGACGATGCAAAATGGTGTTTAGAAGGTGCTTAAGGTTACTTTAAAGAGAATGAGACGATGCAAAATGAGGTTTAGAAGGTGCTTAAGGTGACTTTAAAGAGAATGAGACGATGCAAAATGAGGTTTAGAAGGTGCTTAAGGTTACTTTAAAGAGAATGAGACGATGCAAAATGGTGTTTAGAAGGTGCTTAAGGTGACTTTAAAGAGAATGAGACGATGCAAAATGGTGTTTAGAAGGTGCTTAAGGTGACTTTAAAGAGAATGAGACGATGCAAAATGAGGTTTAGAAGGTGCTTAAAGTGACTTTAAAGAGAATGAGACGATGCAAAATGGTGTTTAGAAGGTGCTTAAGGTGACTTTAAAGAGAATGAGACGATGCAAAATGGTGTTTAGAAGGTGCTTAAGGTTACTTTAAAGAGAATGAGACGATGCAAAATGGTGTTTAGAAGGTGCTTAAGGTTACTTTAAAGAGAATGAGACGATGCAAAATGGTGTTTAGAAGGTGCTTAAAGTGACTTTAAAGAGAATGAGACGATGCAAAATGAGGTTTAGAAGGTGCTTAAGGTGACTTTAAAGAGAATGAGACGATGCAAAATGAGGTTTAGAAGGTGCTTAAAGTGACTTTAAAGAGAATGAGACGATGCAAAATGAGGTTTAGAAGGTGCTTAAGGTTACTTTAAAGAGAATGAGACGATGCAAAATGGTGTTTAGAAGGTGCTTAAAGTGACTTTAAAGAGAATGAGACGATGCAAAATGGTGTTTAGAAGGTGCTTAAGGTGACTTTAAAGAGAATGAGACGATGCAAAATGGTGTTTAGAAGGTGCTTAAGGTGACTTTAAAGAGAATGAGACGATGCAAAATGAGTTTAGAAGGTGCTTAAGGTGACTTTAAAGAGAATGAGACGATGCAAAATGGTGTTTAGAAGGTGCTTAAGGTGACTTTAAAGAGAATGAGACGATGCAAAATGGTGTTTAGAAGGTGCTTAAGGTGACTTTAAAGAGAATGAGACGATGCAAAATGAGGTTTAGAAGGTGCTTAAGGTGACTTTAAAGAGAATGAGACGATGCAAAATGAGGTTTAGAAGGTGCTTAAGGTGACTTTAAAGAGAATGAGACGATGCAAAATGGTGTTTAGAAGGTGCTTAAAGTGACTTTAAAGAGAATGAGACGATGCAAAATGGTGTTTAGAAGGTGCTTAAGGTTACTTTAAAGAGAATGAGACGATGCAAAATGGTGTTTAGAAGGTGCTTAAAGTGACTTTAAAGAGAATGAGACGATGCAAAATGAGGTTTAGAAGGTGCTTAAAGTGACTTTAAAGAGAATGAGACGATGCAAAATGAGGTTTAGAAGGTGCTTAAAGTGACTTTAAAGAGAATGAGACGATGCAAAATGAGGTTTAGAAGGTGCTTAAAGTGACTTTAAAGAGAATGAGACGATGCAAAATGAGGTTTAGAAGGTGCTTAAAGTGACTTTAAAGAGAATGAGACGATGCAAAATGGTGTTTAGAAGGTGCTTAAGGTGACTTTAAAGAGAATGAGACGATGCAAAATGGTGTTTAGAAGGTGCTTAAGGTGACTTTAAAGAGAATGAGACGATGCAAAATGGTGTTTAGAAGGTGCTTAAAGTGACTTTAAAGAGAATGAGACGATGCAAAATGAGGTTTAGAAGGTGCTTAAGGTGACTTTAAAGAGAATGAGACGATGCAAAATGGTGTTTAGAAGGTGCTTAAGGTGACTTTAAAAGAGAATGAGACGATGCAAAATGGTGTTTAGAAGGTGCTTAAAGTGACTTTAAAGAGAATGAGACGATGCAAAATGGTGTTTAGAAGGGTGCTTAAGGTGACTTTAAAGAGAATGAGACGATGCAAAATGGTGTTTAGAAGGTGCTTAAGGTGACTTTAAAGAGAATGAGACGATGCAAAATGAGGTTTAGAAGGTGCTTAAAGTGACTTTAAAGAGAATGAGACGATGCAAAATGGTGTTTAGAAGGTGCTTAAAGTGACTTTAAAGAGAATGAGACGATGCAAAATGGTGTTTAGAAGGTGCTTAAGGTGACTTTAAAGAGAATGAGACGATGCAAAATGAGGTTTAGAAGGTGCTTAAAGTGACTTTAAAGAGAATGAGACGATGCAAAATGGTGTTTAGAAGGTGCTTAAGGTGACTTTAAAGAGAATGAGACGATGCAAAATGGTGTTTAGAAGGTGCTTAAGGTGACTTTAAAGAGAATGAGACGATGCAAAATGAGGTTTAGAAGGTGCTTAAAGTGACTTTAAAGAGAATGAGACGATGCAAAATGAGGTTTAGAAGGTGCTTAAAGTGACTTTAAAGAGAATGAGACGATGCAAAATGGTGTTTAGAAGGTGCTTAAGGTGACTTTAAAGAGAATGAGACGATGCAAAATGAGGTTTAGAAGGTGCTTAAAGTGACTTTAAAGAGAATGAGACGATGCAAAATGGTGTTTAGAAGGTGCTTAAGGTGACTTTAAAGAGAATGAGATGATGCAAAATGGTGTTTAGAAGGTGCTTAAGGTTACTTTAAAGAGAATGAGACGATGCAAAATGAGGTTTAGAAGGTGCTTAAGGTGACTTTAAAGAGAATGAGACGATGCAAAATGAGGTTTAGAAGGTGCTTAAGGTTACTTTAAAGAGAATGAGACGATGCAAAATGAGGTTTAGAAGGTGCTTAAAGTGACTTTAAAGAGAATGAGACGATGCAAAATGGTGTTTAGAAGGTGCTTAAGGTGACTTTAAAGAGAATGAGACGATGCAAAATGAGGTTTAGAAGGTGCTTAAAGTGACTTTAAAGAGAATGAGACGATGCAAAATGGTGTTTAGAAGGTGCTTAAGGTGACTTTAAAGAGAATGAGACGATGCAAAATGAGGTTTAGAAGGTGCTTAAAGTGACTTTAAAGAGAATGAGACGATGCAAAATGAGGTTTAGAAGGTGCTTAAAGTGACTTTAAAGAGAATGAGACGATGCAAAAGGGTGTTTAGAAGGTGCTTAAAGTGACTTTAAAGAGAATGAGACGATGCAAAATGGTGTTTAGAAGGTGCTTAGGGTTACTTTAAAGAGAATGAGACGATGCAAAATGGTGTTTAGAAGGTGCTTAAAGTGACTTTAAAGAGAATGAGACGATGCAAAATGAGGTTTAGAAGGTGCTTAAAGTGACTTTAAAGAGAATGAGACGATGCAAAATGAGGTTTAGAAGGTGCTTAAAGTGACTTTAAAGAGAATGAGACGATGCAAAATGAGGTTTAGAAGGTGCTTAAGGTGACTTTAAAGAGAATGAGACGATGCAAAATGAGGTTTAGAAGGTGCTTAAAGTGACTTTAAAGAGAATGAGACGATGCAAAATGAGGTTTAGAAGGTGCTTAAGGTGACTTTAAAGAGAATGAGACGATGCAAAATGAGGTTTAGAAGGTGCTTAAAGTGACTTTAAAGAGAATGAGACGATGCAAAATGGTGTTTAGAAGGTGCTTAAAGTGACTTTAAAGAGAATGAGACGATGCAAAATGGTGTTTAGAAGGTGCTTAAGGTTACTTTAAAGAGAATGAGACGATGCAAAATGGTGTTTAGAAGGTGCTTAAGGTGACTTTAAAGAGAATGAGACGATGCAAAATGGTGTTTAGAAGGTGCTTAAGGTGACTTTAAAGAGAATGAGACGATGCAAAATGGTGTTTAGAAGGTGCTTAAAGTGACTTTAAAGAGAATGAGACGATGCAAAATGGTGTTTAGAAGGTGCTTAAGGTGACTTTAAAGAGAATGAGACGATGCAAAATGGTGTTTAGAAGGTGCTTAAGGTGACTTTAAAGAGAATGAGACGATGCAAAATGAGGTTTAGAAGGTGCTTAAAGTGACTTTAAAGAGAATGAGACGATGCAAAATGAGGTTTAGAAGGTGCTTAAAGTGACTTTAAAGAGAATGAGACGATGCAAAATGGTGTTTAGAAGGTGCTTAAGGTGACTTTAAAGAGAATGAGACGATGCAAAATGGTGTTTAGAAGGTGCTTAAGGTGACTTTAAAGAGAATGAGACGATGCAAA
>NW_026525231.1:0-77265 GCF_943734705.1 Anopheles coustani
GTTTAGAAGGTGCTTAAAGTGACTTTAAAGAGAATGAGACGATGCAAAATGGTGTTTAGAAGGTGCTTAAAGTAACTTTAGAGAGAATGAGACGATGCAAAATGGTATTTAGAAGGTGCTTAAAGTGACTTTAAACAGAATGAGACTATGCAAAATGGTTTTTAGAAGGTTCTTAAAGTGACTTTAAAGAGAATGAGACGATGCAAAATGGTGTTTAGAAGGTGCTTAAAGTGACTTTAAAGAGAATGAGACGATGCAAAATGGTGTTTAGAAGGTGCTTAAAGTGACTTTAAAGAGAATGAGACGATGCAAAATGAGGTTTAGAAGGTGCTGAAAGTGACTTTAAAGAGAATAAGACGATGCAAAGTGGTGTTTAGAAGGTGCTTAAAGTGACGTTAGAGAGAACCAGACGATGCAAAATGAGGTTTAGAAGGTGCTTAAAGTGACTTTAAAGAGAATAAGACGATGCAAAATGGTGCTTAGAAGGTGCTTTAAGTGACTTTAAAGAGAATGAGACGATGCAAAATGGTATTTAGAAGGTGCTTAAAGTGACTTTAAACAGAATGAGACTATGCAAAATGAGGTTTAGAAGGTGCTTAAAGTGACTTTAAAGAGAATGAGACGATGCAAAATGGTGTTTAGAAGGTGCTTAAAGTGACCTTAAAGAGAATGAGACGATGCAAAATGGTGTTTAAAAGGTGCTTAAAGTGACTTTAAAGAGAATGAGACGATGCGAAATGAGGTTTAGAAGGTGCTTAAAGTGACTTTAAAGAGAATGAGACGATGCAAAATGGTGTTTAGAAGGTGCTTAAAGTGACCTTAAAGAGAATGAGACGATGCAAAATGGTGTTTAAAAGGTGCTTAAAGTGACTTTAAAGAGAATGAGACGATGCGAAATGAGGTTTAGAAGGTGCTTAAAGTGACTTTAAAGAGAATGAGACGATGCAAAATGAGGTTTAGAAGGTGCTGAAAGTGACTTTAAAGAGAATAAGACGATGCAAAGTGGTGTTTAGAAGGTGCTTAAAGTGACGTTAGAGAGAACCAGACGATGCAAAATGAGGTTTAGAAGGTGCTTAAAGTGACTTTAAAGAGAATAAGACGATGCAAAATGGTGCTTAGAAGGTGCTTTAAGTGACTTTAAAGAGAATGAGACGATGCAAAATGGTATTTAGAAGGTGCTTAAAGTGACTTTAAACAGAATGAGACTATGCAAAATGAGGTTTAGAAGGTGCTTAAAGTGACTTTAAAGAGAATGAGACGATGCAAAATGGTGTTTAGAAGGAGCTTAAAGTGACCTTAAAGAGAATGAGACGATGCAAAATGGTGTTTAAAAGGTGCTTAAAGTGACTTTAAAGAGAATGAGACGATGCGAAATGAGGTTTAGAAGGTGCTTAAAGTGACTTTAAAGAGAATGAGACGATGCAAAATGAGGTTTAGAAGGTGCTGAAAGTGACTTTAAAGAGAATAAGACGATGCAAAGTGGTGTTTAGAAGGTGCTTAAAGTGACGCTAGAGAGAACCAGACGATGCAAAATGAGGTTTAGAAGGTGCTTAAAGTGACTTTAAAGAGAATGAGACGATGCAAAATGGTGCTTAGAAGGTGCTTTAAGTGACTTTAAAGAGAATGAGACGATGCAAAATGGTATTTAGAAGGTGCTTAAAGTGACTTTAAACAGAATGAGACTATGCAAAATGAGGTTTAGAAGGTGCTTAAAGTGACTTTAAAGAGAATGAGACGATGCAAAATGGTGTTTAGAAGGTTGCTAAAGTGACTTTAAAGAGAATGAGACGATGCAAAATGGTGTTTAGAAGGTGCTTAAAGTGACTTTAAAGAGAATGAGACGATGCAAAATGAGGTTTAGCAGGTGCTTAAAGTGACTTTAAAGAGAATTAGACGATGCAAAATGAGGTTTAGAAGGTGCTTAAATTGACTTTAAAGAGAATGAGACGATGCAAAATTGTGTTTAGAAGGTGCTTAAAGTGACTTTAAAGAGAATAAAACGATGCAATATGGTGTTTAGAAGGTGCTTAAAGTGACTTTAAAGAGAATGAGACGATGCAAAATGGTGTTTAGAAGGTGCTTAAAGTGACTTTAAAGAGAATGAGACGATGCAAATGAGGTTTAGAAGGTGCTTAAAGTGTCTTTAAAGAGAATGAGACGATGCAAAATGGTTTTTAA
This sequence comes from Anopheles coustani, assembly GCF_943734705.1. NCBI lineage: Eukaryota > Metazoa > Arthropoda > Insecta > Diptera > Culicidae > Anopheles > Anopheles coustani. Next base: position 2,179 of record NW_026525231.1, read on the forward strand.
AAGGTGCTTAAAGTGACTTTAAAGAGAATGAGACGATGCAAAATGAGGTTTAGAAGGTGCTTAAAGTGACTTTAAACAGAATGAGACTATGCAAAATGGTGTTTAGAAGGTGCTTAAAGTGACTTTAAAGAGAATGAGACGATGCAAAATGGTGTTTAGAAGGTGCTTAAAGTGACTTTAAAGAGAATGAGACGATGCAAAATGGTGTTTAGAAGGTGCTTAAAGTGACTTTAAGGAGAATGAGACGATGCAAAATGAGGTTTAGCAGGTGCTTAAAGTGACTTTAAAGAGAATGAGACGATGCAAAATGAGGTTTAGAAGGTGCTTAAAGTGACTTTAAAGAGAATGAGACGATGCAAAATGGTGTTTAGAAGGTGCTTAAAGTGACTTTAAAGAGAATGAGACGATGCAAAATGGTGTTTAGAAGGTGCTTAAAGTGACTTTAAAGAGAATGAGACGATGCAAAATGGTGTTTAGAAGGTGCTTAAAGTGACGTTAGAGAGAATGAGACGATGCAAAATGGTGTTTAGAAGGTGCTTAAAGTGACTTTAAAGAGAATGAGACGATGCAAAATGGTGTTTAGAAGGTGCTTAAAGTGACTTTAAAGAGAATGAGACGATGCAAAATGAGGTTTAGAAGGTGCTTAAAGTGACTTTAAACAGAATGAGACTATGCAAAATGAGGTTTAGAAGGTGCTTAAAGTGACTTTAAAGAGAATGAGACGATGCAAAATGAGGTTTAGAAGGTGCTGAAAGTGACTTTAAAGAGAATAAGACGATGCAAAGTGGTGTTTAGAAGGTTTTTAAAGTGACGTTAGAGAGAACCAGACGATGCAAAATGAGGTTTAGAAGGTGCTTAAAGTGACTTTAAAGAGAATGAGACGATGCAAAATGGTGCTTAGAAGGTGCTTAAAGTGACTTTAAAGAGAATGAGACGATGCAAAATGGTGTTTAGAAGGTGCTTAAAGTGACTTTAAAGAGAATGAGACGATGCAAAATGGTGTTTAGAAGGTGCTTAAAGTGACTTTAAAGAGAATGAGACGATGCAAAATGGTGTTTAAAAGGTGCTTAAAGTGACTTTAAAGAGAATGAGACGATGCGAAATGAGGTTTAGAAGGTGCTTAAAGTGACTTTAAAGAGAATGAGACGATGCAAAATGAGGTTTAGAAGGTGCTGAAAGTGACTTTAAAGAGAATAAGACGATGCAAAGTGGTGTTTAGAAGGTTTTTAAAGTGACGTTAGAGAGAACCAGACGATGCAAAATGAGGTTTAGAAGGTGCTTAAAGTGACTTTAAAGAGAATGAGACGATGCAAAATGGTGCTTAGAAGGTGCTTAAAGTGACTTTAAAGAGAATGAGACGATGCGAAATGAGGTTTAGCAGGTGCTTAAAGTGACTTTAAAGAGAATGAGACGATGCAAAATGGTATTTAGAAGGTGCTTAAAGTGACTTTAAACAGAATGAGACTATGCAAAATGAGGTTTAGAAGGTGCTTAAAGTGACTTTAAAGAGAATGAGACGATGCAAAATGGTGCTTAGAAGGTGCTTAAAGTGACTTTAAAGAGAATGAGACGATGCAAAATGGTGTTTAGAAGGTGCTTAAAGTGACTTTAAAGAGAATGAGACGATGCGAAATGAGGTTTAGCAGGTGCTTAAAGTGATTTTAAAGAGAATGAGACGATGCAAAATGAGGTTTAGAAGGTGCTTAAATTGACTTTAAAGAGAATGAGACGATGCAAAATGGTGTTTAGAAGGTGCTTAAAGTGACTTTAAAGAGAATGAGACGATGCAAAATGGTGTTTAGAAGGTGCTTAAAGTGACTTTAACGAGAATAAGACGATGCAAAATGGTGTTTAGAAGGTGCTTAAAGTGACTTTAAAGAGAATGAGACGATGCAAAATGGTGTTTAGAAGGTGCTTAAAGTGACTTTAAAGAGAATGAGACGATGCAAAATGGTGTTTAGAAGGTGCTTAAAGTGACTTTAAAGAGAATGAGACGATGCAAATGAGGTTTAGAAGGTGCTTAAAGTGTCTTTAAAGAGAATGAGACGATGCAAAATGGTTTTTAAAAGGTGCTTAAAGTGACTTTAAAGAGAATGAGACGATGCAAAATGAGGTTTAGAAGGTGCTTAAAGTGACTTTAAAGAGAATGAGACGATGCAAAATGGTGCTTAGAAGGTGCTTTAAGTGACTTTAAAGAGAATGAGACGATGCAAAATGGTATTTAGAAGGTGCTTAAAGTGACTTTAAACAGAATGAGACTATGCAAAATGGTGTTTAGAAGGTGCTTAAAGTGACTTTTAAGAGAATGAGACGATGCAAAATGGTGTTTAGAAGGTGCTTAAAGTGACTTTAAAGAGAATGAGACGATGCAAAATGGTGTTTAGAAGGTGCTTAAAGTGACTTTAAAGAGAATGAGACGATGCAAAATGAGGTTTAGCAGGTGCTTAAAGTGACTTTAAAGAGAATGAGACGATGCAAAATGAGGTTTAGAAGGTGCTTAAAGTGACTTTAAAGAGAATGAGACGATGCAAAATGGTGTTTAGAAGGTGCTTAAAGTGACTTTAAAGGGAATGAGACGATGCAAAATGGTGTTTAGAAGGTGCTTAAAGTGACTTTAAAGAGAATGAGACGATGCAAAATGGTGTTTAGAAGGTGCTTAAAGTGACGTTAGAGAGAATGAGACGATGCAAAATGGTGTTTAGAAGGTGCTTAAAGTGACTTTAAAGAGAATGAGACGATGCAAAATGGTGTTTAAAAGGTGCTTAAAGTGACTTTAAAGAGAATGAGACGATGCAAAATGAGGTTTAGAAGGTGCTTAAAGTGACTTTAAAGAGAATGAGACGATGCAAAATGGTGTTTAGAAGGTGCTTAAAGAAACTTTAGAGAGAATGAGACGATGCAAAATGGTGTTTATAAGGTGCTTAACGTGACTTTAAAGAGAATGAGACGATGCAAAATGGTGTTTAAAAGGTGCTTAAAGTGACTTTAAAGAGAATGAGACGATGCGAAATGAGGTTTAGAAGGTGCTTAAAGTGACTTTAAAGAGAATGAGACGATGCAAAATGAGGTTTAGAAGGTGCTGAAAGTGACTTTAAAGAGAATAAGACGATGCAAAGTGGTGTTTAGAAGGTGCTTAAAGTGACGTTAGAGAGAATTAGACGATGCAAAATGAGGTTAAGAAGGTGCTTAAAGTGACTTTTAAGAGAATGAGACGATGCAAAATGGTGCTTAGAAGGTGCTTTAAGTGACTTTAAAGAGAATGAGACGATGCAAAATGGTATTTAGAAGGTGCTTGAAGTGACTTTAAACAGAATGAGACTATGCAAAATGAGGTTTAGAAGGTGCTTAAAGTGACTTTAAAGAGAATGAGACGATGCAAAATGGTGTTTAGAAGGTGCTTAAAGTGACTTTAAAGAGAATGAGACGATGCAAAATGGTGTTTAGAAGGTGCTGAAAGTGACTTTAAAGAGAATAAGACGATGCAAAGTGGTGTTTAGAAGGTGCTTAAAGTGACGCTAGAGAGAACCAGACGATGCAAAATGAGGTTTAGAAGGTGCTTAAAGTGACTTTAAAGAGAATGAGACGATGCAAAATAGTGCTTAGAAGGTGCTTTAAGTGACTTTAAAGAGAATGAGACGATGCAAAATGGTATTTAGAAGGTGCTTAAAGTGACTTTAAACAGAATGAGACTATGCAAAATGAGGTTTAGAAGGTGCTTAAAGTGACTTTAAAGAGAATGAGACGATGCAAAATGGTGTTTAGAAGGTGCTTAAAGTGACTTTAAAGAGAATGAGACGATGCAAAATGGTGTTTAGAAGGTGCTTAAAGTGACTTTAAAGAGAATGAGACGATGCAAAATGAGGTTTAGCAGGTGCTTAAAGTGACTTTAAAGAGAATTAGACGATGCAAAATGAGGTTTAGAAGGTGCTGAAAGTGACTTTAAAGAGAATAAGACGATGCAAAGTGGTGTTTAGAAGGTGCTTAAAGTGACGTTAGAGAGAATTAGACGATGCAAAATGAGGTTAAGAAGGTGCTTAAAGTGACTTTTAAGAGAATGAGACGATGCAAAATGGTGCTTAGAAGGTGCTTTAAGTGACTTTAAAGAGAATGAGACGATGCAAAATGGTATTTAGAAGGTGCTTAAAGTGACTTTAAAGAGAATGAGACGATGCAAAATGAGGTTTAGAAGGTGCTTAAAGTGACTTTAAACAGAATGAGACTATGCAAAATGGTGTTTAGAAGGTGCTTAAAGTGACTTTAAAGAGAATGAGACGATGCAAAATGGTGTTTAGAAGGTGCTGAAAGTGACTTTAAAGAGAATAAGACGATGCAAAGTGGTGTTTAGAAGGTGCTTAAAGTGACGCTAGAGAGAACCAGACGATGCAAAATGAGGTTTAGAAGGTGCTTAAAGTGACTTTAAAGAGAATGAGACGATGCAAAATGGTGCTTAGAAGGTGCTTTAAGTGACTTTAAAGAGAATGAGACGATGCAAAATGGTATTTAGAAGGTGCTTAAAGTGACTTTAAACAGAATGAGACTATGCAAAATGAGGTTTAGAAGGTGCTTAAAGTGACTTTAAAGAGAATGAGACGATGCAAAATGGTGTTTAGAAGGTGCTTAAAGTGACTTTAAAGAGAATGAGACGATGCAAAATGGTGTTTAGAAGGTGCTTAAAGTGACTTTAAAGAGAATGAGACGATGCAAAATGAGGTTTAGCAGGTGCTTAAAGTGACTTTAAAGAGAATTAGACGATGCAAAATGAGGTTTAGAAGGTGCTTAAATTGACTTTAAAGAGAATGAGACGATGCAAAATGGTGTTTAGAAGGTGCTTAAAGTGACTTTAAAGAGAATAAAACGATGCAATATGGTGTTTAGAAGGTGCTTAAAGTGACTTTAAAGAGAATGAGACGATGCAAAATGGTGTTTAGAAGGTGCTTAAAGTGACTTTAAAGAGAATGAGACGATGCAAATGAGGTTTAGAAGGTGCTTAAAGTGTCTTTAAAGAGAATGAGACGATGCAAAATGGTTTTTAAAAGGTGCTTAAAGTGACTTTAAAGAGAATGAGACGATGCAAAATGAGGTTTAGAAGGTGCTTAAAGTGACTTTAAACAGAATGAGACTATGCAAAATGGTGTTTAGAAGGTGCTTAAAGTGACTTTAAAGAGAATGAGACGATGCAAAATGGTGTTTAGAAGGTGCTTAAAGTGACTTTAAAGAGAATGAGACGATGCAAAATGGTGTTTAGAAGGTGCTTAAAGTGACTTTAAGGAGAATGAGACGATGCAAAATGAGGTTTAGCAGGTGCTTAAAGTGACTTTAAAGAGAATGAGACGATGCAAAATGAGGTTTAGAAGGTGCTTAAAGTGACTTTAAAGAGAATGAGACGATGCAAAATGGTGTTTAGAAGGTGCTTAAAGTGACTTTAAAGAGAATGAGACGATGCAAAATGGTGTTTAGAAGGTGCTTAAAGTGACTTTAAAGAGAATGAGACGATGCAAAATGGTGTTTAGAAGGTGCTTAAAGTGACGTTAGAGAGAATGAGACGATGCAAAATGGTGTTTAGAAGGTGCTTAAAGTGACTTTAAAGAGAATGAGACGATGCAAAATGGTGTTTAGAAGGTGCTTAAAGTGACTTTAAAGAGAATGAGACGATGCAAAATGAGGTTTAGAAGGTGCTTAAAGTGACTTTAAACAGAATGAGACTATGCAAAATGAGGTTTAGAAGGTGCTTAAAGTGACTTTAAAGAGAATGAGACGATGCAAAATGGTGTTTAGAAGGTGCTTAAAGTGACTTTAAAGAGAATGAGACGATGCAAAATGGTGTTTAGAAGGTGCTTAAAGTGACTTTAAAGAGAATGAGACGATGCAAAATGAGGTTTAGAAGGTGCTTAAAGTGACTTTAAAGAGAATGAGACGATGCAAAATGGTGCTTAGAAGGTGCTTTAAGTGACTTTAAAGAGAATGAGACGATGCAAAATGGTATTTAGAAGGTGCTTAAAGTGACTTTAAACAGAATGAGACTATGCAAAATGAGGTTTAGAAGGTGCTTAAAGTGACTTTAAAGAGAATGAGACGATGCAAAATGGTGTTTAGAAGGTGCTTAAAGTGACTTTAAAGAGAATGAGACGATGCAAAATGGTGTTTAGAAGGTGCTTAAAGTGACTTTAAAGAGAATGAGACGATGCAAAATGGTGTTTAAAAGGTGCTTAAAGTGACTTTAAAGAGAATGAGACGATGCGAAATGAGGTTTAGAAGGTGCTTAAAGTGACTTTAAAGAGAATGAGACGATGCAAAATGAGGTTTAGAAGGTGCTGAAAGTGACTTTAAAGAGAATAAGACGATGCAAAGTGGTGTTTAGAAGGTTTTTAAAGTGACGTTAGAGAGAACCAGACGATGCAAAATGAGGTTTAGAAGGTGCTGAAAGTGACTTTAAAGAGAATGAGACGATGCAAAATGGTGCTTAGAAGGTGCTTAAAGTGACTTTAAAGAGAATGAGACGATGCGAAATGAGGTTTAGCAGGTGCTTAAAGTGACTTTAAAGAGAATGAGACGATGCAAAATGGTATTTAGAAGGTGCTTAAAGTGACTTTAAACAGAATGAGACTATGCAAAATGAGGTTTAGAAGGTGCTTAAAGTGACTTTAAAGAGAATGAGACGATGCAAAATGGTGCTTAGAAGGTGCTTAAAGTGACTTTAAAGAGAATGAGACGATGCAAAATGGTGTTTAGAAGGTGCTTAAAGTGACTTTAAAGAGAATGAGACGATGCGAAATGAGGTTTAGCAGGTGCTTAAAGTGACTTTAAAGAGAATGAGACGATGCAAAATGAGGTTTAGAAGGTGCTTAAATTGACTTTAAAGAGAATGAGACGATGCAAAATGGTGTTTAGAAGGTGCTTAAAGTGACTTTAAAGAGAATGAGACGATGCAAAATGGTGTTTAGAAGGTGCTTAAAGTGACTTTAACGAGAATAAGACGATGCAAAATGGTGTTTAGAAGGTGCTTAAAGTGACTTTAAAGAGAATGAGACGATGCAAAATGGTGTTTAGAAGGTGCTTAAAGTGACTTTAAAGAGAATGAGACGATGCAAAATGGTGTTTAGAAGGTGCTTAAAGTGACTTTAAAGAGAATGAGACGATGCAAATGAGGTTTAGAAGGTGCTTAAAGTGTCTTTAAAGAGAATGAGACGATGCAAAATGGTTTTTAAAAGGTGCTTAAAGTGACTTTAAAGAGAATGAGACGATGCAAAATGAGGTTTTAGAAGGTGCTTAAAGTGACTTTAAAGAGAATGAGACGATGCAAAATGGTGCTTAGAAGGTGCTTTAAGTGACTTTAAAGAGAATGAGACGATGCAAAATGGTATTTAGAAGGTGCTTAAAGTGACTTTAAACAGAATGAGGACTATGCAAAATGGTGTTTAGAAGGTGCTTAAGTGACTTTAAAGAGAATGAGACGATGCAAAATGGTGTTTAGAAGGTGCTTAAAGTGACTTTAAAGAGAATGAGACGATGCAAAATGGTGTTTAGAAGGTGCTTAAAGTGACTTTAAAGAGAATGAGACGATGCAAAATGAGGTTTAGCAGGTGCTTAAAGTGACTTTAAAGAGAATGAGACGATGCAAAATGAGGTTTAGAAGGTGCTTAAAGTGACTTTAAAGAGAATGAGACGATGCAAAATGGTGTTTAGAAGGTGCTTAAAGTGACTTTAAAGAGAATGAGACGATGCAAAATGGTGTTTAGAAGGTGCTTAAAGTGACTTTAAAGAGAATGAGACGATGCAAAATGGTGTTTAGAAGGTGCTTAAAGTGACGTTAGAGAGAATGAGACGATGCAAAATGGTGTTTAGAAGGTGCTTAAAGTGACTTTAAAGAGAATGAGACGATGCAAAATGGTGTTTAAAAGGTGCTTAAAGTGACTTTAAAGAGAATGAGACGATGCAAAATGAGGTTTAGAAGGTGCTTAAAGTGACTTTAAAGAGAATGAGACGATGCAAAATGGTGTTTAGAAGGTGCTTAAAGTAACTTTAGAGAGAATGAGACGATGCAAAATGGTGTTTATAAGGTGCTTAAAGTGACTTTAAAGAGAATGAGACGATGCAAAATGGTGTTTAAAAGGTGCTTAAAGTGACTTTAAAGAGAATGAGACGATGCGAAATGAGGTTTAGAAGGTGCTTAAAGTGACTTTAAAGAGAATGAGACGATGCAAAATGAGGTTTAGAAGGTGCTGAAAGTGACTTTAAAGAGAATAAGACGATGCAAAGTGGTGTTTAGAAGGTGCTTAAAGTGACGTTAGAGAGAATTAGACGATGCAAAATGAGGTTAAGAAGGTGCTTAAAGTGACTTTTAAGAGAATGAGACGATGCAAAATGGTGCTTAGAAGGTGCTTTAAGTGACTTTAAAGAGAATGAGACGATGCAAAATGGTATTTGAAAGGTGCTTGAAGTGACTTTAAACAGAATGAGACTATGCAAAATGAGGTTTAGAAGGTGCTTAAAGTGACTTTAAAGAGAATGAGACGATGCAAAATGGTGTTTAGAAGGTGCTTAAAGTGACTTTAAAGAGAATGAGACGATGCAAAATGGTGTTTAGAAGGTGCTTAAAGTGAGTTTAAAGAGAATGAGACGATGCAAAATGGTGTTTAGCAGGTGCTTAAAGTGACTTTAAAGAGAATGAGACGATGCAAATAGAGGTTTAGAAGGTGCTTAAAGTGACTTTAAAGAGAATGAGACGATGCAAAATGAGGTTTAGAAGGTGCTTAAAGTGACTTTAAAGAGAATGAGACGATGCAAAATGGTGTTTAGAAGGTGCTTAAAGTGACGTTAGAGAGAATTAGACGATGCAAAATGAGGTTAAGAAGGTGCTTAAAGTGACTTTAAAGAGAATGAGACGATGCAAAATGAGGTTTAGAAGGTGGTTAAAGTGACTTTAAAGAGAATTAGACGATGCAAAATGAGATTTAGAAGGTGATTAAGTGACTTTAAAGAGAATGAGACGATGCAAAATGAGGTATAGAAGGTACTTAAAGAGACTTTAAAGAGAATGAGACGATGCAAAATGGTGTTTAGGAGGTGCTTAAAGTGACTTTAAAGAGAATGAGACGATGCAAAATGAGGTTTAGAAGGTTCTTAAAGTGACTTTAGAGAGAATGATACGATGCAAAATGGTGTTTAGAAGGTGCTTAAAGTGACTTTAAAGAGAATGAGACGATGCAAAATGGTGTTTAGAAGGTGCTTAAAGTGACTTTAAAGAGAATGAGACGATGCAAAATGAGGTTTAGAAGGTCCTTAAAGAGACTTTAAAGAGAATGAGACGATGCAAAATGAGGTTTAGAAGGTGCTTAAAGTGACATTAAAGAGAATGAGACGATGTTAAATGAGGTTTAGAAGGTGCTTAAAGTGACTTTAAAGAGAATGAGACGATGCAAAATGAGGTTTAGAAGGTGCTTAAAGTGACTTAAGAAAGAATGAGACGATGCAAAATGGTGTTTAGAAGAAGCTTAAAGTGACTTTAAAGAGAATGAGACGATGCAAAATGGTGTTTAGAAGGTGCTTAAAGTGACTTTAAAGAGAATGAGACGATGCAAAATGGTGTTTAGAAGGTGCTTAAAGTGACTTTAAAGAGAATGAGACGATGCAAAATGGTGTTTAGAAGGTGCTTAAAGTGACTTTAAAGAGAATGAGACGATGCAAAATGAGGTTTAGAAGGTCCTTAAAGAGACTTTAAAGAGAATGAGACGATGCAAAATGAGGTTTAGAAGGTGCTTAAAGTGACTTTAAAGAGAATGAGACGATGCAAAATGAGGTTTAGAAGGTGCTTAAAGTGACTTTAAAGAGAATGAGACGATGCAAAATGGTGTTTAGAAGGTGCTTAAAGTGACTTTAAAGAGAATAAGACGATGCAAAATGGTGTTAAGAAGGTGCTTAAAGTGACTTCAAAGAGAATGAGACGATGCAAAATGGTGTTAAGAAGGTGCTTAAAGTGACTTTAAAGAGAATGAGACGATGCAAATTGAGGTTTAGAAGGTGCTTAAAGAGACTTTAAAGAGAATGAGACGATACAAAATGAGGTTTAGAAGGTGCTTAAAGTGACTTTAAAGAGAATGAGACGATGCAAAATGGTGTTTAGAAGGTGCTTAAAGTGACTTTAAAGAGAATGAGACGATGCAAAATGAGGTTTAGAAGGTGCTTAAAGTGACTTTAAAGAGAATGAGACGATGCAAAATGAGGTTTAGAAGGTGCTTAAAGTGACTTTAAAGAGAATGAGACGATGCAAAATGGTGTTTAGAAGGTGCTTAAAGTGACGTTAGAGAGAATGAGACGATGCAAAATGGTGTTAAGAAGGTGCTTAAAGTGACTTCAAAGAGAATGAGACGATGCAAAATGGTGTTAAGAAGGTGCTTAAAGTGACTTTAAAGAGAATGAGACGATGCAAAATGGTGTTAAGAAGGTGCTTAAAGTGACTTTAAAGAGAATGAGACGATGCAAAATGAGGTTTAGAAGGTGCTTAAAGTGACTTTAAAGCGAATTAGACGATGCAAAATGGTGTTTAAAAGGTGCTTAAAGTGACTTTAAAGAGAATGAGACGATGCAAAATGGTGTTTAGAAGGTGCTTAAAGTGACGTTAGAGAGAATGAGACGATGCAAAATGGTGTTTAGAAGGTGCTTAAAGTGACTTTAAAGAGAATGAGACGATGCAAAATGGTGTTAAGAAGGTGCTTAAAGTGACTTTAAAGCGAATTAGACGATGCAAAATGGTGTTTAAAAGGTGCTTAAAGTGACTTAAAAGAGAATGAGACGATGCAAAATGGTGTTTAGAAGGTGCTTAAAGTGACTTTAAAGAGAATGAGACGATGCAAAATGGTGTTTAGAAGGTGCTTAAAGTGACTTTAAAGAAAATGATACGATGCAAATGGTGTTAAGAAGGTGCTTAAAGTGACTTTAAAGAGAATGAGACGATGCAAAATGGTGTTTAAAAGGAGCTTAAAGTGACTTTAAAGAGAATGAGACGATGCAAAATGGTGTTTAGAAGGTGCTTAAAGTGACTTTAAAGAGAATGAGACGATGCAAAATGGTGTTTAGAAGGTGCTTAAAGCGACTTTAAAGAGAATGAGACGATGCAAAATGAGGTTTAGAAGGTGCTTAAAGTGACTTTAAAGAGAATGAGACGATGCAAAATGGTGTTCAGAAGGTGCTTAAAGTGACTTTAAAGAGAATGAGACGATGCAAAATGGTGTTTAGAAGGTGCTTTAAGTGACGTTAGAGAGAATGAGACGATGCAAAATGAGGTTTAGAAGGTGCTTAAAGTGACTTTAAAGAGAATGAGACGATGCAAAATGAGGTTTAGAAGGTGCTTAAAGTGACTTTAAAGAGAATGAGACGATGCAAAATGGTGTTTAGAAGGTGCTTAAAGTGACTTTAAAGAGAATGAGACGATGCAAAATGAGGTTTAGAAGGTGCTTAAAGTGACTTTAAAGAGAATGAGACGATGCAAAATGAGGTTTAGAAGGTGCTTAAAGTGACTTTCAAGAGAATCAGACGATGCAAAATGAGGTTTAGAAGGTGCTTAAAATGACTTTAAAGAGAATGAGACGATGCAAAATGAGGTTTAGAAGGTGCTTAAAGTGACATTAAAGAGAATGAGACGATGCAAAATGAGGTTTAGAAGGTGCTTAAAGTGACTTTAAAGAGAATGAGACGATGCAAAATGAGGTTTAGAAGGTGCTTAAAGTGACTTTAGAGAGAATGAGACGATGCAGAATGGTGTTTAGAAGGTGCTTAAAGTGACTTTAAAGAGAATGAGACGATGCAAAATGGTATTTAGAAGGTGCTTAAAGTGACTTTAAAGAGAATGAGACAATGCAAAATGAGGTTTAGAAGATGCTTAAAGTGACTTTAAAGAGAATGAGACGATGCAAAATGAGGTTTAGAAGGTGCTTAAAGTGACTTTAAAGAGAATGAGACGATGCAAATTGAGGTTTAGAAGGTGCTTAAAGAGACTTTAAAGAGAATGAGACGATACAAAATGAGGTTTAGAAGGTGCTTAAAGTGACTTTAAAGAGAATGAGACGATGCAAAATGAGGTTTAGAAGGTGCTTAAAGTGACTTTAAAGAGAATGAGACGATGCAAAATGAGGTTTAGAAGGTGCTTAAAGTGACTTTAAAGAGAATGAGACGATGCAAAATGAGGTTTAGAAGGTGCTTAAAGTGACTTTAAAGAGAATGAGAAGAATCAAAATGGTGTTTAGAAGGTGCTTAAAGTGACTTTAAAGAGAATGAGACGATGCAAAATGGTGTTTAGAAGGTGCTTAAAGTGACTTTAAAGAGAATGAGACGATGCAAAATGGTGTTTAGAAGGTGCTTAAAGTGATTTTAAAGAGAATGAGACGATGCAAAATGGTGTTAAGAAGGTGCTTAAAGTGACTTTAAAGAGAATGAGACGATGCAAAATGAGGTTTAGAAGGTGCTTAAAGTGACTTTAAAGAGAATGAGACGATGCGAAATGAGGTTTAGAAGGTGCTTAAAGTGACTTTAAAGAGAATGAGACGATGCAAAATGGTGTTTAGAAGGTGCTTAAAGTGACGTTAGAGAGAATGAGACGATGCAAAATGGTGTTAAGAAGGTGCTTAAAGTGACTTTAAAGAGAATGAGACGATGCAAAATGGTGTTTATAAGGTGCTTAAAGTGGCTTTAAAGAGAATGAGACGATGCAAAATGGTGTTAAGAAGGTGCTTAAAGTGACTTTAAAGAGAATGAGACGATGCAAAATGGTGTTTAGAAGGTGCTTAAAGTGACTTTAAAGCGAATGAGACGATGCAAAATGGTGTTTAAAAGGTGCTTAAAGTGACTTTAAAGAGAATGAGACGATGCAAAATGGTGTTTAGAAGGTGCTTAAAGTGACGTTAGAGAGAATGAGACGATGCAAAATGGTGTTAAGAAGGTGCTTAAAGTGACTTTAAAGAGAATGAGACGATGCAAAATGAGGTTTAGAAGGTGCTGAAAGTGACTTTAAAGAGAATAAGACGATGCAAAGTGGTGTTTAGAAGGTGCTTAAAGTGACGTTAGAGAGAATTAGACGATGCAAAATGAGGTTAAGAAGGTGCTTAAAGTGACTTTTAAGAGAATGAGACGATGCAAAATGGTGCTTAGAAGGTGCTTTAAGTGACTTTAAAGAGAATGAGACGATGCAAAATGGTATTTAGAAGGTGCTTGAAGTGACTTTAAACAGAATGAGACTATGCAAAATGAGGTTTAGAAGGTGCTTAAAGTGACTTTAAAGAGAATGAGACGATGCAAAATGGTGTTTAGAAGGTGCTTAAAGTGACTTTAAAGAGAATGAGACGATGCAAAATGGTGTTTAGAAGGTGCTTAAAGTGAGTTTAAAGAGAATGAGACGATGCAAAATGGTGTTTAGCAGGTGCTTAAAGTGACTTTAAAGAGAATGAGACGATGCAAATAGAGGTTTAGAAGGTGCTTAAAGTGACTTTAAAGAGAATGAGACGATGCAAAATGAGGTTTAGAAGGTGCTTAAAGTGACTTTAAAGAGAATGAGACGATGCAAAATGGTGTTTAGAAGGTGCTTAAAGTGACGTTAGAGAGAATTAGACGATGCAAAATGAGGTTAAGAAGGTGCTTAAAGTGACTTTAAAGAGAATGAGACGATGCAAAATGAGGTTTAGAAGGTGGTTAAAGTGACTTTAAAGAGAATTAGACGATGCAAAATGAGATTTAGAAGGTGATTAAGTGACTTTAAAGAGAATGAGACGATGCAAAATGAGGTATAGAAGGTACTTAAAGAGACTTTAAAGAGAATGAGACGATGCAAAATGGTGTTTAGGAGGTGCTTAAAGTGACTTTAAAGAGAATGAGACGATGCAAAATGAGGTTTAGAAGGTTCTTAAAGTGACTTTAGAGAGAATGAGACGATGCAAAATGGTGTTTAGAAGGTGCTTAAAGTGACTTTAAAGAGAATGAGACGATGCAAAATGAGGTTTAGAAGGTGCTTAAAGTGACTTTAAAGAGAATGAGACGATGCAAAATGGTGTTTAGAAGGTGCTTAAAGTGAGTTTAAAGAGAATGAGACGATGCAAAATGAGGTTTAGAAGGTGCTTAAAGTGACATTAAAGAGAATGAGACGATGCAAAATGAGGTTTAGAAGGTGCTTAAAGTGACTTTAAAGAGAATGAGACGATGCAAAATGAGGTTTAGAAGGTGCTTAAAGTGACTTAAGAAAGAATGAGACGATGCAAAATGGTGTTTAGAAGAAGCTTAAAGTGACTTTAAAGAGAATGAGACGATGCAAAATGGTGTTTAGAAGGTGCTTAAAGTGACTTTAAAGAGAATGAGACGATGCTAAATGAGGTTTAGAAGGTGCTTAAAGTGACTTTAAAGAGAATGAGACGATGCAAAATGGTGTTAAGAAGGTGCTTAAAGTGACTTTAAAGAGAATGAGACGATGCAAAATGGTGTTTAGAAGGTGCTTAAAGTGACTTTAAAGAGAATGAGACGATGCAAAATGAGGTTTAGAAGGTCTTTAAAGAGACTTTAAAGAGAATGAGACGATGCAAAATGAGGTTTAGAAGGTGCTTAAAGTGACTTTAAAGAGAATGAGACGATGCAAATTGAGGTTTAGAAGGTGCTTAAAGAGACTTCAAAGAGAATGAGACGATACAAAATGAGGTTTAGAAGGTGCTTAAAGTGACTTTAAAGAGAATGAGACGATGCAAAATGGTGTTTAGAAGGTGCTTAAAGTGACTTTAAAGAGAATGAGACGATGCAAAATGGTGTTTAGAAGGTGCTTAAAGTGACTTTAAAGAGAATGAGACGATGCAAAATGAGGTTTAGAAGGTGCTTAAAGTGACTTTAAAGAGAATGAGACGATGCAAAATGGTGTTTAGAAGGTGCTTAAAGTGACGTTAGAGAGAATGAGACGATGCAAAATGGTGTTAAGAAGGTGCTTAAAGTGACTTCAAAGAGAATGAGACGATGCAAAATGGTGTTAAGAAGGTGCTTAAAGTGACTTTAAAGAGAATGAGACGATGCAAAATGGTGTTAAAAAGGTGCTTAAAGTGACTTTAAAGAGAATGAGACGATGCAAAATGAGGTTTAGAAGGTGCTTAAAGTGACTTTAAAGCGAATTAGACGATGCAAAATGGTGTTTAAAAGGTGCTTAAAGTGACTTTAAAGAGAATGAGACGATGCAAAATGGTGTTTAGAAGGTGCTTAAAGTGACGTTAGAGAGAATGAGACGATGCAAAATGGTGTTTAGAAGGTGCTTAAAGTGACTTTAAAGAGAATGAGACGATGCAAAATGGTGTTAAGAAGGTGCTTAAAGTGACTTTAAAGCGAATTAGACGATGCAAAATGGTGTTTAAAAGGTGCTTAAAGTGACTTTAAAGAGAATGAGACGATGCAAAATGGTGTTTAGAAGGTGCTTAAAGTGACTTTAAAGAGAATGAGACGATGCAAAATGGTGTTTAGAAGGTGCTTAAAGTGACTTTAAAGAAAATGATACGATGCAAATGGTGTTAAGAAGGTGCTTAAAGTGACTTTAAAGAGAATGAGACGATGCAAAATGGTGTTTAAAAGGAGCTTAAAGTGACTTTAAAGAGAATGAGACGATGCAAAATGGTGTTTAGAAGGTGCTTAAAGTGACTTTAAAGAGAATGAGACGATGCAAAATGGTGTTTAGAAGGTGCTTAAAGCGACTTTAAAGAGAATGAGACGATGCAAAATGAGGTTTAGAAGGTGCTTAAAGTGACTTTAAAGAGAATGAGACGATGCAAAATGGTGTTTAGAAGGTGCTTAAAGTGACTTTAAAGAGAATGAGACGATGCAAAATGGTGTTTAGAAGGTGCTTTAAGTGACGTTAGAGAGAATGAGACGATGCAAAATGAGGTTTAGAAGGTGCTTAAAGTGACTTTAAAGAGAATGAGACGATGCAAAATGAGGTTTAGAAGGTGCTTAAAGTGACTTTAAAGAGAATGAGACGATGCAAAATGGTGTTTAGAAGGTGCTTAAAGTGACTTTAAAGAGAATGAGACGATGCAAAATGAGGTTTAGAAGGTGCTTAAAGTGACTTTAAAGAGAATGAGACGATGCAAAATGAGGTTTAGAAGGTGCTTAAAGTGACTTTCAAGAGAATCAGACGATGCAAAATGAGGTTTAGAAGGTGCTTAAAATGACTTTAAAGAGAATGAGACGATGCAAAATGAGGTTTAGAAGGTGCTTAAAGTGACATTAAAGAGAATGAGACGATGCAAAATGAGGTTTAGAAGGTGCTTAAAGTGACTTTAAAGAGAATGAGACGATGCAAAATGAGGTTTAGAAGGTGCTTAAAGTGACTTTAGAGAGAATGAGACGATGCAGAATGGTGTTTAGAAGGTGCTTAAAGTGACTTTAAAGAGAATGAGACGATGCAAAATGGTATTTAGAAGGTGCTTAAAGTGACTTTAAAGAGAATGAGACAATGCAAAATGAGGTTTAGAAGATGCTTAAAGTGACTTTAAAGAGAATGAGACGATGCAAAATGAGGTTTAGAAGGTGCTTAAAGTGACTTTAAAGAGAATGAGACGATGCAAATTGAGGTTTAGAAGGTGCTTAAAGAGACTTTAAAGAGAATGAGACGATACAAAATGAGGTTTAGAAGGTGCTTAAAGTGACTTTAAAGAGAATGAGACGATGCAAAATGAGGTTTAGAAGGTGCTTAAAGTGACTTTAAAGAGAATGAGACGATGCAAAATGAGGTTTAGAAGGTGCTTAAAGTGACTTTAAAGAGAATGAGACGATGCAAAATGAGGTTTAGAAGGTGCTTAAAGTGACTTTAAAGAGAATGAGACGAATCAAAATGGTGTTTAGAAGGTGCTTAAAGTGACTTTAAAGAGAATGAGACGATGCAAAATGGTGTTTAGAAGGTGCTTAAAGTGACTTTAAAGAGAATGAGACGATGCAAAATGGTGTTTAGAAGGTGCTTAAAGTGATTTTAAAGAGAATGAGACGATGCAAAATGGTGTTAAGAAGGTGCTTAAAGTGACTTTAAAGAGAATGAGACGATGCAAAATGGTGTTTAGAAGGTGCTTAAAGTGACTTTAAAGCGAATGAGACGATGCAAAATGGTGTTTAAAAGGTGCTTAAAGTGACTTTAAAGAGAATGAGACGATGCAAAATGGTGTTTAGAAGGTGCTTAAAGTGACGTTAGAGAGAATGAGACGATGCAAAATGGTGTTAAGAAGGTGCTTAAAGTGACTTTAAAGAGAATGAGGCGATGCAAAATGAGGTTTAGAAGGTGCTTAAAGTGACTTTAAAGAGAATGAGACGATGCAAAATGGTGTTAAGAAGGTGCTTAAAGTGACTTTAAAGCGAATTAGACGATGCAAAATGGTGTTTAAAAGGTGCTTAAAGTGACTGTAAAGAGAATGAGACGATGCAAAATGGTGTTTAGAAGGTGCTTAAAGTGACGTTAGAGAGAATGAGACGATGCAAAATGGTGTTAAGAAGGTGCTTAAAGTGACTTTAAAGAGAATGAGACGATGCAAAATGGTGTTTAGAAGGTGCTTAAAGTGACTTTAAAGAGAATCAGACGATGCAAAATGGTGTTAAGAAGGTGCTTAAAGTGACTTTAAAGCGAATTAGACGATGCAAAATGGTGTTTAAAAGGTGCTTAAAGTGACTGTAAAGAGAATGAGACGATGCAAAATGGTGTTTAGAAGGTGCTTAAAGTGACTTTAAAGAGAATGAGACGATGCAAAATGGTGTTTAGAAGGTGCTTAAAGTGACTTTAAAGAAAATGATACGATGCAAATGGTGTTAAGAAGGTGCTTAAAGTGACTTAAAAGAGAATGAGACGATGCAAAATGGTGTTAAGAAGGTGCTTAAAGTGACTTTAAAGAGAATGAGACGATGCAAAATGGTGTTTAGAAGGTGCTTAAAGTGACTTTAAAGAGAATGAGACGATGCAAAATGGTGTTAAGAAGGTGCTTAAAGTGACTTTAAAGAGAATGAGACGATGCAAAATGGTGTTTAGAAGGTGCTTAAAGTGACTTTAAAGAGAATGAGACGATGCAAAATGGTGTTAAGAAGGTGCTTAAAGTGACTTTAAAGCGAATTAGACGATGCAAAATGAGGTTTAGAAGGTGCTTAAAGTGACTTTAAAGAGAATGAGACGATGCAAAATGGTGTTTAGAAGGTGCTTAAAGTGACTTTAAAGAGAATGAGACGATGCAAAATGGTGTTTAGAAGGTGCTTAAAGTGACTTTAAAGAGAATGAGACGATGCAAAATGGTGTTAAGAAGGTGCTTAAAGTGACTTTAAAGAGAATGAGACGATGCAAAATGGTGTTTAGAAGGTGCTTAAAGTGACTTTAAAGAGAATGAGACGATGCAAAATGGTGTTAAGAAGGTGCTTAAAGTGACTTTAAAGCGAATTAGACGATGCAAAATGGTGTTTAAAAGGTGCTTAAAGTGACTTTAAAGCGAATTAGACGATGCAAAATGGTGTTTAAAAGGTGCTTAAAGTGACTGTAAAGAGAATGAGACGATGCAAAATGGTGTTTAGAAGGTGCTTAAAGTGACTTTAAAGAGAATGAGACGATGCAAAATGGTGTTAAGAAGGTGCTTAAAGTGACTTTAAAGCGAATTAGACGATGCAAAATGGTGTTTAAAAGGTGCTTAAAGTGACTGTAAAGAGAATGAGACGATGCAAAATGAGGTTTAGAAGGTGCTTAAAGTGAGTTTAAAGAGAATGAGACGATGCAAAATGGTGTTTAGCAGGTGCTTAAAGTGACTTTAAAGAGAATGAGACGATGCAAAATGAGGTTTAGAAGGTGCTTAAAGTGACTTTAAAGAGAATGAGACGATGCAAAATGAGGTTTAGAAGGTGCTTAAAGTGACTTTAAAGAGAATGAGACGATGCAAAATGGTGTTTAGAAGGTGCTTAAAGTGACGTTAGAGAGAATTAGACGATGCAAAATGAGGTTAAGAAGGTGCTTAAAGTGACTTTAAAGAGAATGAGACGATGCAAAATGAGGTTTAGAAGGTGGTTAAAGTGACTTTAAAGAGAATTAGACGATGCAAAATGAGATTTAGAAGGTTCTTAAAGTGACTTTAGAGAGAATGATACGATGCAAAATGGTGTTTAGCAGGTGCTTAAAGTGACTTTAAAGAGAATGAGACGATGCAAAATGAGGTATAGAAGGTACTTAAAGAGACTTTAAAGAGAATGAGACGATGCAAAATGGTGTTTAGGAGGTGCTTAAAGTGACTTTAAAGAGAATGAGACGATGCAAAATGAGGTTTAGAAGGTTCTTAAAGTGACTTTAGAGAGAATGATACGATGCAAAATGGTGTTTAGAAGGTGCTTAAAGTGACTTTAAAGAGAATGAGACGATGCAAAATGAGGTTTAGAAGGTGCTTAAAGTGACATTAAAGAGAATGAGACGATGCAAAATGAGGTTTAGAAGGTGCTTAAAGTGACTTAAGAAAGAATGAGACGATGCAAAATGGTGTTTAGAAGAAGCTTAAAGTGACTTTAAAGAGAATGAGACGATGCAAAATGGTGTTTAGAAGGTGCTTAAAGTGACTTTAAAGAGAATGAGACAATGCTAAATGAGGTTTAGAAGGTGCTTAAAGTGACTTTAAAGAGAATGAGACGATGCAAAATGGTGTTAAGAAGGTGCTTAAAGTGACTTTAAAGAGAATGAGACGATGCAAAATGGTGTTTAGAAGGTGCTTAAAGTGACTTTAAAGAGAATGAGACGATGCAAAATGAGGTTTAGAAGGTCCTTAAAGAGACTTTAAAGAGAATGAGACGATGCAAAATGAGGTTTAGAAGGTGCTTAAAGTGACTTTAAAGAGAATGAGACGATGCAAATTGAGGTTTAGAAGGTGCTTAAAGAGACTTTAAAGAGAATGAGACGATACAAAATGAGGTTTAGAAGGTGCTTAAAGTGACTTTAAAGAGAATGAGACGATGCAAAATGGTGTTTAGAAGGTGCTTAAAGTGACTTTAAAGAGAATGAGACGATGCAAAATGAGGTTTAGAAGGTGCTTAAAGTGACTTTAAAGAGAATGAGACGATGCAAAATGAGGTTTAGAAGGTGCTTAAAGTGACTTTAAAGAGAATGAGACGATGCAAAATGGTGTTTAGAAGGTGCTTAAAGTGACGTTAGAGAGAATGAGACGATGCAAAATGGTGTTAAGAAGGTGCTTAAAGTGACTTTAAAGAGAATGAGACGATGCAAAATGGTGTTAAAAAGGTGCTTAAAGTGACTTTAAAGAGAATGAGACGATGCAAAATGAGGTTTAGAAGGTGCTTAAAGTGACTTTAAAGCGAATTAGACGATGCAAAATGGTGTTTAAAAGGTGCTTAAAGTGACTTTAAAGAGAATGAGACGATGCAAAATGGTGTTTAGAAGGTGCTTAAAGTGACGTTAGAGAGAATGAGACGATGCAAAATGGTGTTTAGAAGGTGCTTAAAGTGACTTTAAAGAGAATGAGACGATGCAAAATGGTGTTAAGAAGGTGCTTAAAGTGACTTTAAAGCGAATTAGACGATGCAAAATGGTGTTTAAAAGGTGCTTAAAGTGACTTTAAAGAGAATGAGACGATGCAAAATGGTGTTTAGAAGGTGCTTAAAGTGACTTTAAAGAGAATGAGACGATGCAAAATGGTGTTTAGAAGGTGCTTAAAGTGACTTTAAAGAAAATGATACGATGCAAATGGTGTTAAGAAGGTGCTTAAAGTGACTTTAAAGAGAATGAGACGATGCAAAATGGTGTTTAAAAGGAGCTTAAAGTGACTTTAAAGAGAATGAGACGATGCAAAATGGTGTTTAGAAGGTGCTTAAAGTGACTCTAAAGAGAATGAGACGATGCAAAATGGTGTTTAGAAGGTGCTTAAAGCGACTTTAAAGAGAATGAGACGATGCAAAATGAGGTTTAGAAGGTGCTTAAAGTGACTTTAAAGAGAATGAGACGATGCAAAATGGTGTTCAGAAGGTGCTTAAAGTGACTTTAAAGAGAATGAGACGATGCAAAATGGTGTTTAGAAGGTGCTTTAAGTGACGTTAGAGAGAATGAGACGATGCAAAATGAGGTTTAGAAGGTGCTTAAAGTGACTTTAAAGAGAATGAGACGATGCAAAATGAGGTTTAGAAGGTGCTTAAAGTGACTTTAAAGAGAATGAGACGATGCAAAATGGTGTTTAGAAGGTGCTTAAAGTGACTTTAAAGAGAATGAGACGATGCAAAATGAGGTTTAGAAGGTGCTTAAAGTGACTTTAAAGAGAATGAGACGATGCAAAATGAGGTTTAGAAGGTGCTTAAAGTGACTTTAAAGAGAATGAGACGATGCAAAATGAGGTTTAGAAGGTGCTTAAAGTGACTTTCAAGAGAATCAGACGATGCAAAATGAGGTTTAGAAGGTGCTAAAAATGACTTTAAAGAGAATGAGACGATGCAAAATGAGGTTTAGAAGGTGCTTAAAGTGACATTAAAGAGAATGAGACGATGCAAAATGAGGTTTAGAAGGTGCTTAAAGTGACTTTAAAGAGAATGAGACGATGCAAAATGAGGTTTAGAAGGTGCTTAAAGTGACTTTAGAGAGAATGAGACGATGCAGAATGGTGTTTAGAAGGTGCTTAAAGTGACTTTAAAGAGAATGAGACGATGCAAAATGGTATTTAGAAGGTGCTTAAAGTGACTTTAAAGAGAATGAGACAATGCAAAATGAGGTTTAGAAGATGCTTAAAGTGACTTTAAAGAGAATGAGACGATGCAAAATGAGGTTTAGAAGGTGCTTAAAGTGACTTTAAAGAGAATGAGACGATGCAAATTGAGGTTTAGAAGGTGCTTAAAGAGACTTTAAAGAGAATGAGACGATACAAAATGAGGTTTAGAAGGTGCTTAAAGTGACTTTAAAGAGAATGAGACGATGCAAAATGGTGTTCAGAAGGTGCTTAAAGTGACTTTAAAGAGAATGAGACGATGCAAAATGGTGTTTAGAAGGTGCTTAAAGTGACGTTAGAGAGAATGAGACGATGCAAAATGAGGTTTAGAAGGTGCTTAAAGTGACTTTAAAGAGAATGAGACGATGCAAAATGAGGTTTAGAAGGTGCTTAAAGTGACTTTAAAGAGAATGAGACGATGCAAAATGGTGTTTAGAAGGTGCTTAAAGTGACTTTAAAGAGAATGAGACGATGCAAAATGAGGTTTAGAAGGTGCTTAAAGTGACTTTAAAGAGAATGAGACGATGCAAAATGAGGTTTAGAAGGTGCTTAAAGTGACTTTCAAGAGAATCAGACGATGCAAAATGAGGTTTAGAAGGTGCTTAAAATGACTTTAAAGAGAATGAGACGATGCAAAATGAGGTTTAGAAGGTGCTTAAAGTGACATTAAAGAGAATGAGACGATGCAAAATGAGGTTTAGAAGGTGCTTAAAGTGACTTTAAAGAGAATGAGACGATGCAAAATGAGGTTTAGAAGGTGCTTAAAGTGACTTTAGAGAGAATGAGACGATGCAGAATGGTGTTTAGAAGGTGCTTAAAGTGACTTTAAAGAGAATGAGACGATGCAAAATGGTATTTAGAAGGTGCTTAAAGTGACTTTAAAGAGAATGAGACAATGCAAAATGAGGTTTAGAAGATGCTTAAAGTGACTTTAAAGAGAATGAGACGATGCAAAATGAGGTTTAGAAGGTGCTTAAAGTGACTTTAAAGAGAATGAGACGATGCAAATTGAGGTTTAGAAGGTGCTTAAAGAGACTTTAAAGAGAATGAGACGATGCAAAATGAGGTTTAGAAGGTGCTTAAAGTGACTTTAAAGAGAATGAGACGATGCAAAATGAGGTTTAGAAGGTGCTTAAAGTGACTTTAAAGAGAATGAGAAGAATCAAAATGGTGTTTAGTAGGTGCTTAAAGTGACTTTAAAGAGAATGAGACGATGCAAAATGGTGTTTAGAAGGTGCTTAAAGTGACTTTAAAGAGAATGAGACGATGCAAAATGGTGTTTAGAAGGTGCTTAAAGTGATTTTAAAGAGAATGAGACGATGCAAAATGGTGTTAAGAAGGTGCTTAAAGTGACTTTAAAGAGAATGAGACGATGCAAAATGAGGTTTAGAAGGTGCTTAAAGTGACTTTAAAGAGAATGAGACGATGCGAAATGAGGTTTAGAAGGTGCTTAAAGTGACTTTAAAGAGAATGAGACGATGCAAAATGGTGTTTAGAAGGTGCTTAAAGTGACGTTAGAGAGAATGAGACGATGCAAAATGGTGTTAAGAAGGTGCTTAAAGTGACTTTAAAGAGAATGAGACGATGCAAAATGAGGTTTAGAAGGTGCTTAAGGTGACTTTAAAGAGAATGAGACGATGCAAAATGAGGTTTAGAAGGTGCTTAAAGTGACTGTTCTTGCGCGAGTTTTCTTTCGGGGTATGTTTCGGATGGCTTCAGCTGCGTTTTATAATTACCCGGGTGATTTTTGGTGGAAGAGAGAGTTTTGCTTTATTGCAACTATCTTTTATAACCTTTTTGTAACTCCCTTTTAGTTCCCCTTTTTGACGTAACGGGTTCGGCCCTATAAATCAATTATGGCCGTAATTGCCATAATTGCCTATGTTTTTGTTTACGTGTTTGAATGTCAATTTTTGCCTGATCATCCTCCGCCCCCTTGACACTCGTCAACAATTATTCTCCACGTGGTGATAAGCTCAGTTTGTTGCCTCCGGTAGCAAGCAAATTTTAGCGATTGGCCTAACCGAAATTCCCTTTGCAGTTCTTAATGTTACCACACGTGTCAAACTATCCGTGCCGGGGTGCGTCTCAACTATCCGCGCGAGTGGCCATTGTGTTGTAGGAAGAGCCTCGTCCATCAGGATTGCCAGTCTGCCAGGTGCGAAATCTGAATTGCTGCAGGTCTTCATCGTATCCCTTTGCATCTCTTGTAGATACTCGCTGGCCCAATGTTTCCAGAAGCGCTGGACGAGCAGTTGCCACTTCTGCCACTCGCTCAGGGTGTACGTCTTTCGGTTTGAATAGTCCGGCTCGGGGATGGCGTTCATGGATGTGCCTATAAGAAAATGTGCAGGTGTTAAAGCGGCTAAATCGTTGGGGTCGTCCGACATAGGTAACAGCGGACGCGAATTCATTGCTGCCTCTATTTGGTGCAGCACAGTGATGTATCCTTCATAAGGCAGTCTCGTGCTGCCCAGCTGGCGAAACAGGTGTCTTTTGGCGGTCTTCACTGCAGCTTCCCACAATCCGCCAAAGTGTGGAGCCCTTGGTGGACTGAAGTGCCAAGTGATGCCCATATCAGCACAAGTCGAAACGATGATGTTACTTTGCTCCTGATCATGGAGCATCTCGAATAGCTCACTAAGCTCCCGGGCTGCGCCTTCGAAGTTTTTACCGTTGTCCGAGTAGATATGGGACGGACGTCCTCGGCGCGATGCAAACCGTCGAAGTGATGCTAGGAAACCAGCAGTGGTCAAATCACCCACTAGTTCCAGGTGAACAGCCTTCGTAGCAAAGCAAACAAATACGCAGAGGTATGCTTTGGCGGGCTCTGCTCGTTTGTGGATCGGTCGTAGGTAGATCGGCCCAGCATAGTCCACTCCGATGGTCGCGAACGGTCGATTCGGTGTGATCCGCGATGATGGTAACTGCCCGATTTGTTGCTGCGCAAGTATGGGCTGTTGGCGAATGCATCGTAAGCAGTGCCTAACGACGCTTTTCACCAGATGTCGTCCGTCGAGTGGCCAAAATTCTTCGCGAATCTGGGAAAGCAGCAATCTTCCGCCACCATGTATGAGTTCTCTATGAAGGTGCTCTGCGATGCGGCGTGCGAAGATGTGCTTCTTGGGCAGAAGAATTGGATGTTTCGATTGATAAGGCAGTTGTGAGAGCTTGAGGCGCCCTCCTACTCTCATAACTCCTTCGCTGTCGATGAACGGGCTCAGACGTCTAAGTGGTGAGCGCTTTGGAACCACCTCACGCTTCCTCAACCGCTCGAGCTCCGTTGGAAATGCGTCTTGCTGTGCCAGCTTGCATAGCACAGTTTTAGCAGCTTCCATGAGGTCCGGAGTGATAGTTGATGACGCTGGGGGCTCCAATGGATCGCGGCGAGTACGGCACTTCTCCTTAGCATTGCGCACGAATCTAAGGCAATACCCAATGACGCGTAGAAGCTTGGTGTATGATGAGTACCGCTCGAACCAAGGATGCACTGTCTCGATGACGGCAACCGCTGCACTCACTTGACGAATCTCTAGCTCGGCACCATCCGCAACCGTTGGTGTTGAATTTGGCCATTCAGACGCTGGACGAATTAACCACTCTGGACCGCTGCTCCACAGTGCACTTTTCACGAAATCTGCTGCGGTCACGCCTCGTGATACCAAGTCAGCAGGATTCGAACATCCCGCAATGTGTTTCCAGGGATGGAGATGTGAGTAGGCTTGTACCTCCGCGACGCGATTGCCTACATACGTTTTCCAATTGTTGGGCGGTGAACTCAGCCAATGCAGCGTAACTGTCGAGTCGGACCAAAAATATGACTCCGCTGATTCGAGTCCCATCGCCTGCTTCACACGATCGTATAAATGCGCTCCTGTAACGGCTGCATTAAGTTCTAATCGCGGTAATGTAACCCGTTTTAGTGGTGCTAAACGTGACTTCGATGCTAATAGCGAGATTCGTACGTGTCCTTGTTTGTTTTCACAACGCGAGTAAATACATGCACCGAACGCGGCTTCAGAGGCATCACAAAACGTATGTAACTGAACGCGAGAATCAGGTAAGAGAGCGTAGCGATCACTTTTATAACCGGAAATAATTGGCCAGTCGGATTTAATGGATGTCCACTTTTTATAGATGCTGTCAGAAACAGGATTATCCCAGCCAGGCTTCTGCACCCACAATTCCTGCATCAGCAACTTAGCGCGAATGATGATCGGCGATATCAATCCTATCGGATCGAACATTCGGGAGATGCCAGAGAATATTAACCGCATTGTGGGGTAGCTAGTGTCGGCGTCGATCCGCGACTCGAAGGATAAAACGTCAGCTTCGGGCTCCCAAGCGATACCGAGTGCCTTTATCTTCTCGTCGGGCATAAATTGAAGCGTTGACTGCGTTCCGATCTGATCCTCCGTCAAACCAGAGAGCACGGCCAACTTACTAGAGGTCCATTTTCGCAGAGAGAATCCACCCTTTTTTAACAATTCATCGAGCTCCTCTCGTAGCTGCTTTGCTTGCTCCTCTGAATCAGCACCACCGATGAAGTCGTCCACGTAGAAATTTTGAACCAAAGCTTGTGCAGCATGCGGAAAGTTCGTGCCTTCATCCTCGGCCAACTGCAGCAACGTACGCGTAGCCAAAAAAGAAGATGGAGCAAGCCCGTAGGTCACCGTATTCAGCTCGTAAGTCTCCACTGAAGCATCCGGTGAGAATCGAAACAACACGCGTTGAAACCGACGGTCATCAGGATGGACTTCTATCTGCCTGTACATTTTCGCGATGTCACCAACGAGCGCTACTTTGTAGGTGCGAAAACGAAGAATTATATCCAGCAACTGGTCTTGCACTACTGGACCGACACGCAATGCATCGTTTAGCGAATATCCAGTAGATGTCTTCGCTGATCCGTCGAAAACGACCCGGAGCTTTGTCGTCGTACTAGATTCTTTCAAAACGGGATGGTGCGGTAAGTAATACCCGTGATCATTGTCTGCTGGAGACGTGGGAGTCATGTGCCCCAGTTCCAAGTACTCTTTCATGAACTTGTGGTATTCTTCTTTTAGGTCTGGATCACGTTGGAGTCTTCTTTCGAGAAGTATGAAGCGGTGCAAAGCCATATCCCTTGACAGTCCAAGTTTGTCAAAGAAATCTGGTTGCTTCGGAAGACGAACTATGTATCGACCCGATGGATCCCGCTGGGTTGTGTTTCGGTAAATAGCCTCACATTGGCGTTCTTCGGGTGAGTAGCCATCGTTGAACCATAACTCTTCTGATTTCCAAAACCGCTCGATGGATTCTTCTAGAGTTGTCATACAAATTACAGCTGTCGTGTGAGCAACATTAGAAGTGCCTTCCGAAGGCTCTGGCGATCCAATCGAACCAGTGACGACCCATCCGAATACGCTTTCCTGCAGCGTTGGAAGGGTAGGTGCTAGTTTGAGCTGGGCGCTACCTTCGAAGAAAGCAGCATAATGTCGAGCGCCAAGAATAATGTCGATTGCCGAAGATTTGTAGAACTCTGGATCGGCTAGGATCAGCTCGGACGGGATGTTCCAGCTCGTCGTGTTAACGTCCCGCAGCGGCAGATTAGCCATCAACTTGTCGACAATCAAAAATTCGACACCCACTTCAAACTGTTTCGTTCGTGAGGCAATCTTCGCGTGAACGGATTCTTTCAGCGGACGGGTAGATTGGCCTGCACCCTGCAGCATAACATTAACCTTCTTTCTTTTTAGCCTCAGTCGATGAGCGAGCTGACTGCTTATCATATCAGGCTGCGAGGCACTGTCCAAAAGTGCTCGAGCTGGATGAACTAATCCGAAAGAATCAACTATATTGATGATGGCAGTTTGGAGCAAAACCTGCGTTGGTGCTCGCTCCATTGCTGCTGCGAAAGTTCGCTGAAGATTTGCCGTGTGATCGTTAGTGGCTGGTCCAATGCTCGCAGCTGGCATGGCAGTGGAGAATGTTCCGGCAGAGTGATCCTGTGACGTGTGTGAGTGCAACATAGTGTGGTGTTGTGAATTACAGTGGCGGCATTTGTACTGCGAAGTGCAGTCGCGGGCGCGGTGATTGTCTCGAAGGCAATTCAAACATAATCGTGCGTTCATTACGGTGCGATGGCGTTCGTTCGGGCTCAATGCAATGAATCGGGAACACTTTGCAAGAAAATGCTCTGAATCGCACAGAGAGCATTTGCGTACAGCATTTGATGCCGCTGCAAAGCTTCCTAGCCGCGTGGGTGGCATCCGTTTTGTATGATGTTGCGCTTCGCTAAAACTGACATCCTGCTCCTTGTTCACCGATAGCGTTTCAAGCACTCGCATACGGCGCTGCAAGAAAACAATCAGGCTAGCATACGTCGGGCTTTCTTCGTTTGATGCGTGCTCCTCCCAGTCCCTCAGTGTGCTTGTTGGCAACTTGGTGCACAACAAGTGTTCCAGCAAAACTCCCCATGTATCCGTCCTTTCCCCAAGATGGTCAAGGGTTTTCTTGTGCCGTTCGAACTCGTCCACTAAGAGGTGCAGTGCGGTCGCGGTTTCCCTTTTCGCGGGCGTCATAGTGAACAGTGCTTGCAAGTGACGTTTTTTCAATAAATATTCGTTGGAGTAGCGCGCCGTTAATGCCTGCCACGCTATCTCGTAATTTGCCGCGCTAATAGTGATCGCTTCTATCACTTGTGCTGCTTCACCCTTAATCGCTGCGCGCAAGTAATGAAACTTTTGGATGGCGGGAAGATCACGGTTGTCGTGAATCAGACACTCGAACGTGTCCCGAAACGTAAGCCATTCCATGTAATCTCCATGAAACTGAGGCAGTGATATGGTCGGAAGTTTAATACCAGCCAAGGAATTACCGGTGGCATTAAATGACGAGCCTTGTGAGGGTCTTTTTGCCTTCAGTTCTGCTTCCACCCGTATCAAACGAGGCTCGAAATCGGCGCGAAGAGCTTCATTTTGCTTGACCTCCTCTTCGGTTGTAGCTCCGTCTTCAAGCTCCTGCTGCAGCTTTTCAAGATCTTCACATAACCTTTCGAACTTGGATATTCTGGCTTCTACTTCAACAAGATCACGGTCTTGTTGAAAATCGCGAACGAAGCTTTCGTAACGGCTGAGTGAAACGAGAAGGATCGCTCTTCTCGACGAAAGGATGATGGGTTCCGCGGGCATTTTGAATCGAAAAACGGCGTACGTAGCGTTTATGGTATCGCGCAATGAAAACGGCCCGAAATCGCGAAGATAAAATTAACCAACGTTCGTATTTCAAGAATCCTGGTCACGGCACCAATGTTCTTGCGCGAGTTTTCTTTCGGGGTATGTTTCGGATGGCTTCAGCTGCGTTTTATAATTACCCGGGTGATTTTTGGTGGAAGAGAGAGTTTTGCTTTATTGCAACTATCTTTTATAACCTTTTTGTAACTCCCTTTTAGTTCCCCTTTTTGACGTAACGGGTTCGGCCCTATAAATCAATTATGGCCGTAATTGCCATAATTGCCTATGTTTTTGTTTACGTGTTTGAGTGTCAATTTTTGCCTGATCAGTGACTTTAAAGAGAATGAGACGATGCAAAATGAGGTTTAGAAGGTGCTTAAAGTGACTTTAAAGAGAATGAGACGATGCAAAATGGTGTTTAGAAGGTGCTTAAGGTGACTTTAAAGAGAATGAGACGATGCAAAATGAGGTTTAGAAGGTGCTTAAAGTGACTTTAAAGAGAATGAGACGATGCAAAATGGTGTTTAGAAGGTGCTTAAGGTGACTTTAAAGAGAATGAGACGATGCAAAATGAGGTTTAGAAGGTGCTTAAAGTGACTTTAAAGAGAATGAGACGATGCAAAATGGTGTTTAGAAGGTGCTTAAAGTGACTTTAAAGAGAATGAGACGATGCAAAATGGTGTTTAGAAGGTGCTTAAAGTGACTTTAAAGAGAATGAGACGATGCAAAATGAGGTTTAGAAGGTGCTTAAAGTGACTTTAAAGAGAATGAGACGATGCAAAATGAGGTTAAGAAGGTGCTTAAAGTGACTTTAAAGAGAATGAGACGATGCAAAATGGTGTTTAGAAGGTGCTTAAGGTGACTTTAAAGAGAATGAGACGATGCAAAATGAGGTTTAGAAGGTGCTTAAAGTGACTTTAAAGAGAATGAGACGATGCAAAATGGTGTTTAGAAGGTGCTTAAGGTGACTTTAAAGAGAATGAGACGATGCAAAATGAGGTTTAGAAGGTGCTTAAAGTGACTTTAAAGAGAATGAGACGATGCAAAATGGTGTTTAGAAGGTGCTTAAAGTGACTTTAAAGAGAATGAGACGATGCAAAATGAGGTTTAGAAGGTGCTTAAAGTGACTTTAAAGAGAATTAGACGATGCAAAATGGTGTTTAAAAGGTGCTTAAAGTGACTTTAAAGAGAATGACACGATGCAAAATGAGGTTTAGAAGGTGCTTAAAGTGACTTTAAAGAGAATGAGACGATGCAAAATGGTGTTTAGAACGTGCTTAAGGTGACTTTAAAGAGAATGAGACGATGCAAAATGAGGTTTAGAAGGTGCTTAAAGTGACTTTAAAGAGAATGAGACGATGCAAAATGGTGTTTAGAAGGTGCTTAAAGTGACTTTAAAGAGAATGAGACGATGCAAAATGAGGTTTAGAAGGTGCTTAAAGTGACTTTAAAGAGAATGAGACGATGCAAAATGGTGTTTAGAAGGTGCTTAAGGTGACTTTAAAGAGAATGAGACGATGCAAAATGAGGTTTAGAAGGTGCTTAAAGTGACTTTAAAGAGAATGAGACGATGCAAAATGAGGTTTAGAAGGTGCTTAAAGTGACTTTAAAGAGAATGAGACGATGCAAAATGGTGTTTAGAAGGTGCTTAAGGTGACTTTAAAGAGAATGAGACGATGCAAAATGAGGTTTAGAAGGTGCTTAAAGTGACTTTAAAGAGAATGAGACGATGCAAAATGGTGTTTAGAAGGTGCTTAAGGTGACTTTAAAGAGAATGAGACGATGCAAAATGAGGTTTAGAAGGTGCTTAAAGTGACTTTAAAGAGAATGAGACGATGCAAAATGGTGTTTAGAAGGTGCTTAAGGTGACTTTAAAGAGAATGAGACGATGCAAAATGAGGTTTAGAAGGTGCTTAAAGTGACTTTAAAGAGAATGAGACGATGCAAAATGGTGTTTAGAAGGTGCTTAAAGTGACTTTAAAGAGAATGAGACGATGCAAAATGAGGTTTAGAAGGTGCTTAAAGTGACTTTAAAGAGAATGAGACGATGCAAAATGGTGTTTAGAAGGTGCTTAAGGTGACTTTAAAGAGAATGAGACGATGCAAAATGAGGTTTAGAAGGTGCTTAAAGTGACTTTAAAGAGAATGAGACGATGCAAAATGGTGTTTAGAAGGTGCTTAAGGTGACTTTAAAGAGAATGAGACGATGCAAAATGAGGTTTAGAAGGTGCTTAAAGTGACTTTAAAGAGAATGAGACGATGCAAAATGAGGTTTAGAAGGTGCTTAAAGTGACTTTAAAGAGAATGAGACGATGCAAAATGGTGTTTAGAAGGTGCTTAAGGTGACTTTAAAGAGAATGAGACGATGCAAAATGAGGTTTAGAAGGTGCTTAAAGTGACTTTAAAGAGAATGAGACGATGCAAAATGGTGTTTAGAAGGTGCTTAAGGTGACTTTAAAGAGAATGAGACGATGCAAAATGAGGTTTAGAAGGTGCTTAAAGTGACTTTAAAGAGAATGAGACGATGCAAAATGGTGTTTAGAAGGTGCTTAAGGTGACTTTAAAGAGAATGAGACGATGCAAAATGAGGTTTAGAAGGTGCTTAAAGTGACTTTAAAGAGAATGAGACGATGCAAAATGGTGTTTAGAAGGTGCTTAAGGTGACTTTAAAGAGATTGAGACGATGCAAAATGAGGTTTAGAAGGTGCTTAAAGTGACTTTAAAGAGAATGAGACGATGCAAAATGGTGTTTAGAAGGTGCTTAAAGTGACTTTAAAGAGAATGAGACGATGCAAAATGAGGTTTAGAAGGTGCTTAAAGTGACTTTAAAGAGAATGAGACGATGCAAAATGGTGTTTAGAAGGTGCTTAAAGTGACTTTAAAGAGAATGAGACGATGCAAAATGAGGTTTAGAAGGTGCTTAAAGTGACTTTAAAGAGAATGAGACGATGCAAAATGGTGTTTAGAAGGTGCTTAAGGTGACTTTAAAGAGAATGAGACGATGCAAAATGAGGTTTAGAAGGTGCTTAAAGTGACTTTAAAGAGAATGAGACGATGCAAAATGAGGTTTAGAAGGTGCTTAAAGTGACTTTAAAGAGAATGAGACGATGCAAAATGGTGTTTAGAAGGTGCTTAAAGTGACTTTAAAGAGAATGAGACGATGCAAAATGGTGTTTAGAAGGTGCTTAAAGTGACTTTAAAGAGAATGAGACGATGCAAAATGGTGTTTAGAAGGTGCTTAAAGTGACTTTAAAGAGAATGAGACGATGCAAAATGGTGTTTAGAAGGTGCTTAAAGTGACTTTAAAGAGAATGAGACGATGCAAAATGAGGTTTAGAAGGTGCTTAAAGTGACTTTAAAGAGAATGAGACGATGCAAAATGAGGTTTAGAAGGTGCTTAAAGTGACTTTAAAGAGAATGAGACGATGCAAAATGAGGTTTAGAAGGTGCTTAAAGTGACTTTAAAGAGAATGAGACGATGCAAAATGAGGTTTAGAAGGTGCTTAAAGTGACTTTAAAGAGAATGAGACGATGCAAAATGAGGTTTAGAAGGTGCTTAAAGTGACTTTAAAGAGAATGAGACGATGCAAAATGGTGTTTAGAAGGTGCTTAAAGTGACTTTAAAGAGAATGAGACGATGCAAAATGAGGTTTAGAAGGTGCTTAAAGTGACTTTAAAGAGAATGAGACGATGCAAAATGAGGTTTAGAAGGTGCTTAAAGTGACTTTAAAGAGAATGAGACGATGCAAAATGGTGTTTAGAAGGTGCTTAAAGTGACTTTAAAGAGAATGAGACGATGCAAAATGGTGTTAAGAAGGTGCTTAAGGTGACTTTAAAGAGAATGAGACGATGCAAAATGGTGTTTAGAAGGTGCTTAAGGTGACTTTAAAGAGAATGAGACGATGCAAAATGGTGTTTAGAAGGTGCTTAAAGTGACTTTAAAGAGAATGAGACGATGCAAAATGAGGTTTAGAAGGTGCTTAAAGTGACTTTAAAGAGAATGAGACGATGCAAAATGAGGTTTAGAAGGTGCTTAAAGTGACTTTAAAGAGAATGAGACGATGCAAAATGAGGTTTAGAAGGTGCTTAAAGTGACTTTAAAGAGAATGAGACGATGCAAAATGAGGTTTAGAAGGTGCTTAAAGTGACTTTAAAGAGAATGAGACGATGCAAAATGAGGTTTAGAAGGTGCTTAAATTGACTTTAAAGAGAATGAGACGATGCAAAATGGTGTTTAGAAGGTGCTTAAGGTGACTTTAAAGAGAATGAGACGATGCAAAATGAGGTTTAGAAGGTGCTTAAAGTGACTTTAAAGAGAATGAGACGATGCAAAATGAGGTTTAGAAGGTGCTTAAAGTGACTTTAAAGAGAATGAGACGATGCAAAATGGTGTTTAGAAGGTGCTTAAGGTGACTTTAAAGAGAATGAGACGATGCAAAATGAGGTTTAGAAGGTGCTTAAAGTGACTTTAAAGAGAATGAGACGATGCAAAATGAGGTTTAGAAGGTGCTTAAAGTGACTTTAAAGAGAATGAGACGATGCAAAATGAGGTTTAGAAGGTGCTTAAAGTGACTTTAAAGAGAATGAGACGATGCAAAATGGTGTTTAGAAGGTGCTTAAAGTGACTTTAAAGAGAATGAGACGATGCAAAATGAGGTTTAGAAGGTGCTTAAAGTGACTTTAAAGAGAATGAGACGATGCAAAATGAGGTTTAGAAGGTGCTTAAGGTGACTTTAAAGAGAATGAGACGATGCAAAATGGTGTTTAGAAGGTGCTTAAGGTGACTTTAAAGAGAATGAGACGATGCAAAATGAGGTTTAGAAGGTGCTTAAAGTGACTTTAAAGAGAATGAGACGATGCAAAATGGTGTTTAGAAGGTGCTTAAAGTGACTTTAAAGAGAATGAGACGATGCAAAATGGTGTTTAGAAGGTGCTTAAAGTGACTTTAAAGAGAATGAGACGATGCAAAATGAGGTTTAGAAGGTGCTTAAAGTGACTTTAAAGAGAATGAGACGATGCAAAATGGTGTTTAGAAGGTGCTTAAGGTGACTTTAAAGAGAATGAGACGATGCAAAATGAGGTTTAGAAGGTGCTTAAAGTGACTTTAAAGAGAATGAGACGATGCAAAATGGTGTTTAGAAGGTGCTTAAGGTGACTTTAAAGAGAATGAGACGATGCAAAATGGTGTTTAGAAGGTGCTTAAAGTGACTTTAAAGAGAATGAGACGATGCAAAATGGTGTTTAGAAGGTGCTTAAGGTGACTTTAAAGAGAATGAGACGATGCAAAATGAGGTTTAGAAGGTGCTTAAAGTGACTTTAAAGAGAATGAGACGATGCAAAATGAGGTTTAGAAGGTGCTTAAGGTGACTTTAAAGAGAATGAGACGATGCAAAATGAGGTTTAGAAGGTGCTTAAAGTGACTTTAAAGAGAATGAGACGATGCAAAATGAGGTTTAGAAGGTGCTTAAAGTGACTTTAAAGAGAATGAGACGATGCAAAATGAGGTTTAGAAGGTGCTTAAAGTGACTTTAAAGAGAATGAGACGATGCAAAATGGTGTTTAGAAGGTGCTTAAGGTGACTTTAAAGAGAATGAGACGATGCAAAATGAGGTTTAGAAGGTGCTTAAAGTGACTTTAAAGAGAATGAGACGATGCAAAATGAGGTTTAGAAGGTGCTTAAAGTGACTTTAAAGAGAATGAGACGATGCAAAATGGTGTTTAGAAGGTGCTTAAGGTGACTTTAAAGAGAATGAGACGATGCAAAATGAGGTTTAGAAGGTGCTTAAAGTGACTTTAAAGAGAATGAGACGATGCAAAATGAGGTTTAGAAGGTGCTTAAAGTGACTTTAAAGAGAATGAGACGATGCAAAATGGTGTTTAGAAGGTGCTTAAGGTGACTTTAAAGAGAATGAGACGATGCAAAATGAGGTTTAGAAGGTGCTTAAAGTGACTTTAAAGAGAATGAGACGATGCAAAATGAGGTTTAGAAGGTGCTTAAAGTGACTTTAAAGAGAATGAGACGATGCAAAATGGTGTTTAGAAGGTGCTTAAAGTGACTTTAAAGAGAATGAGACGATGCAAAATGGTGTTTAGAAGGTGCTTAAGGTGACTTTAAAGAGAATGAGACGATGCAAAATGAGGTTTAGAAGGTGCTTAAAGTGACTTTAAAGAGAATGAGACGATGCAAAATGGTCTTTAGAAGGTGCTTAAGGTGACTTTAAAGAGAATGAGACGATGCAAAATGAGGTTTAGAAGGTGCTTAAAGTGACTTTAAAGAGAATGAGACGATGCAAAATGAGGTTTAGAAGGTGCTTAAAGTGACTTTAAAGAGAATGAGACGATGCAAAATGGTGTTTAGAAGGTGCTTAAAGTGACTTTAAAGAGAATGAGACGATGCAAAATGAGGTTTAGAAGGTGCTTAAAGTGACTTTAAAGAGAATGAGACGATGCAAAATGGTGTTTAGAAGGTGCTTAAGGTGACTTTAAAGAGAATGAGACGATGCAAAATGGTGTTTAGAAGGTGCTTAAAGTGACTTTAAAGAGAATGAGACGATGCAAAATGAGGTTTAGAAGGTGCTTAAAGTGACTTTAAAGAGAATGAGACGATGCAAAATGGTGTTTAGAAGGTGCTTAAGGTGACTTTAAAGAGAATGAGACGATGCAAAATTAGGTTTAGAAGGTGCTTAAAGTGACTTTAAAGAGAATGAGACGATGCAAAATGGTGTTTAGAAGGTGCTTAAAGTGACTTTAAAGAGAATGAGACGATGCAAAATGAGGTTTAGAAGGTGCTTAAAGTGACTTTAAAGAGAATGAGACGATGCAAAATGAGGTTTAGAAGGTGCTTAAAGTGACTTTAAAGAGAATGAGACGATGCAAAATGAGGTTTAGAAGGTGCTTAAAGTGACTTTAAAGAGAATGAGACGATGCAAAATGAGGTTTAGAAGGTGCTTAAAGTGACTTTAAAGAGAATGAGACGATGCAAAATGGTGTTTAGAAGGTGCTTAAGGTGACTTTAAAGAGAATGAGACGATGCAAAATGGTGTTTAGAAGGTGCTTAAAGTGACTTTAAAGAGAATGAGACGATGCAAAATGAGGTTTAGAAGGTGCTTAAAGTGACTTTAAAGAGAATGAGACGATGCAAAATGGTGTTTAGAAGGTGCTTAAGGTGACTTTAAAGAGAATGAGACGATGCAAAATGAGGTTTAGAAGGTGCTTAAAGTGACTTTAAAGAGAATGAGACGATGCAAAATGGTGTTTAGAAGGTGCTTAAGGTGACTTTAAAGAGAATGAGACGATGCAAAATGAGGTTTAGAAGGTGCTTAAAGTGACTTTAAAGAGAATGAGACGATGCAAAATGGTGTTTAGAAGGTGCTTAAAGTGACTTTAAAGAGAATGAGACGATGCAAAATGGTGTTTAGAAGGTGCTTAAAGTGACTTTAAAGAGAATGAGACGATGCAAAATGGTGTTTAGAAGGTGCTTAAGGTGACTTTAAAGAGAATGAGACGATGCAAAATGAGGTTTAGAAGGTGCTTAAAGTGACTTTAAAGAGAATGAGACGATGCAAAATGAGGTTTAGAAGGTGCTTAAAGTGACTTTAAAGAGAATGAGACGATGCAAAATGGTGTTTAGAAGGTGCTTAAAGTGACTTTAAAGAGAATGAAACGATGCAAAATGAGGTTTAGAAGGTGCTTAAGGTGACTTTAAAGAGAATGAGACGATGCAAAATGAGGTTTAGAAGGTGCTTAAAGTGACTTTAAAGAGAATGAGACGATGCAAAATGGTGTTTAGAAGGTGCTTAAAGTGACTTTAAAGAGAATGAGACGATGCAAAATGGTGTTTAGAAGGTGCTTAAGGTGACTTTAAAGAGAATGAGACGATGCAAAATGTGTTTAGAAGGTGCTTAAAGTGACTTTAAAGAGAATGAGACGATGCAAAATGAGGTTTAGAAGGTGCTTAAGGTGACTTTAAAGAGAATGAGACGATGCAAAATGAGGTTTAGAAGGTGCTTAAAGTGACTTTAAAGAGAATGAGACGATGCAAAATGAGGTTTAGAAGGTGCTTAAAGTGACTTTAAAGAGAATGAGACGATGCAAAATGAGGTTTAGAAGGTGCTTAAAGTGACTTTAAAGAGAATGAGACGATGCAAAATGGTGTTTAGAAGGTGCTTAAGGTGACTTTAAAGAGAATGAGACGATGCAAAATGAGGTTTAGAAGGTGCTTAAAGTGACTTTAAAGAGAATGAGACGATGCAAAATGGTGTTTAGAAGGTGCTTAAAGTGACTTTAAAGAGAATGAGACGATGCAAAATGAGGTTTAGAAGGTGCTTAAAGTGACTTTAAAGAGAATGAGACGATGCAAAATGAGGTTTAGAAGGTGCTTAAAGTGACTTTAAAGAGAATGAGACGATGCAAAATGAGGTTTAGAAGGTGCTTAAAGTGACTTTAAAGAGAATGAGACGATGCAAAATGAGGTTTAGAAGGTGCTTAAAGTGACTTTAAAGAGAATGAGACGATGCAAAATGGTGTTTAGAAGGTGCTTAAAGTGACTTTAAAGAGAATGAGACGATGCAAAATGAGGTTTAGAAGGTGCTTAAGGTGACTTTAAAGAGAATGAGACGATGCAAAATGGTGTTTAGAAGGTGCTTAGGTGACTTTAAAGAGAATGAGACGATGCAAAATGAGGTTTAGAAGGTGCTTAAAGTGACTTTAAAGAGAATGAGACGATGCAAAATGGTGTTTAGAAGGTGCTTAAGGTGACTTTAAAGAGAATGAGACGATGCAAAATGAGGTTTAGAAGGTGCTTAAAGTGACTTTAAAGAGAATGAGACGATGCAAAATGGTGTTTAGAAGGTGCTTAAAGTGACTTTAAAGAGAATGAGACGATGCAAAATGAGGTTTAGAAGGTGCTTAAAGTGACTTTAAAGAGAATGAGACGATGCAAAATGGTGTTTAGAAGGTGCTTAAGGTGACTTTAAAGAGAATGAGACGATGCAAAATGAGGTTTAGAAGGTGCTTAAAGTGACTTTAAAGAGAATGAGACGATGCAAAATGGTGTTTAGAAGGTGCTTAAAGTGACTTTAAAGAGAATGAGACGATGCAAAATGAGGTTTAGAAGGTGCTTAAAGTGACTTTAAAGAGAATGAGACGATGCAAAATGAGGTTTAGAAGGTGCTTAAAGTGACTTTAAAGAGAATGAGACGATGCAAAATGAGGTTTAGAAGGTGCTTAAAGTGACTTTAAAGAGAATGAGACGATGCAAAATGGTGTTTAGAAGGTGCTTAAGGTGACTTTAAAGAGAATGAGACGATGCAAAATGAGGTTTAGAAGGTGCTTAAAGTGACTTTAAAGAGAATGAGACGATGCAAAATGGTGTTTAGAAGGTGCTTAAGGTGACTTTAAAGAGAATGAGACGATGCAAAATGAGGTTTAGAAGGTGCTTAAAGTGACTTTAAAGAGAATGAGACGATGCAAAATGAGGTTTAGAAGGTGCTTAAAGTGACTTTAAAGAGAATGAGACGATGCAAAATGAGGTTTAGAAGGTGCTTAAAGTGACTTTAAAGAGAATGAGACGATGCAAAATGAGGTTTAGAAGGTGCTTAAAGTGACTTTAAAGAGAATGAGACGATGCAAAATGGTGTTTAGAAGGTGCTTAAGGTGACTTTAAAGAGAATGAGACGATGCAAAATGAGGTTTAGAAGGTGCTTAAAGTGACTTTAAAGAGAATGAGACGATGCAAAATGAGGTTTAGAAGGTGCTTAAGGTGACTTTAAAGAGAATGAGACGATGCAAAATGAGGTTTAGAAGGTGCTTAAAGTGACTTTAAAGAGAATGAGACGATGCAAAATGAGGTTTAGAAGGTGCTTAAAGTGACTTTAAAGAGAATGAGACGATGCAAAATGGTGTTTAGAAGGTGCTTAAGGTGACTTTAAAGAGAATGAGACGATGCAAAATGAGGTTTAGAAGGTGCTTAAAGTGACTTTAAAG
Source organism: Anopheles coustani (assembly GCF_943734705.1). Lineage (NCBI taxonomy): Eukaryota > Metazoa > Arthropoda > Insecta > Diptera > Culicidae > Anopheles > Anopheles coustani. The sequence continues at coordinate 41,087 of NW_026525231.1, forward strand.
AGAATGAGACGATGCAAAATGAGGTTTAGAAGGTGCTTAAAGTGACTTTAAAGAGAATGAGACGATGCAAAATGAGGTTTAGAAGGTGCTTAAAGTGACTTTAAAGAGAATGAGACGATGCAAAATGGTGTTTAGAAGGTGCTTAAGGTGACTTTAAAGAGAATGAGACGATGCAAAATGAGGTTTAGAAGGTGCTTAAAGTGACTTTAAAGAGAATGAGACGATGCAAAATGGTCTTTAGAAGGTGCTTAAGGTGACTTTAAAGAGAATGAGACGATGCAAAATGAGGTTTAGAAGGTGCTTAAAGTGACTTTAAAGAGAATGAGACGATGCAAAATGACGTTTAGAAGGTGCTTAAAGTGACTTTAAAGAGAATGAGACGATGCAAAATGGTGTTTAGAAGGTGCTTAAGGTGACTTTAAAGAGAATGAGACGATGCAAAATGAGGTTTAGAAGGTGCTTAAAGTGACTTTAAAGAGAATGAGACGATGCAAAATGAGGTTTAGAAGGTGCTTAAAGTGACTTTAAAGAGAATGAGACGATGCAAAATGGTGTTTAGAAGGTGCTTAAGGTGACTTTAAAGAGAATGAGACGATGCAAAATGAGGTTTAGAAGGTGCTTAAAGTGACTTTAAAGAGAATGAGACGATGCAAAATGGTGTTTAGAAGGTGCTTAAGGTGACTTTAAAGAGAATGGGACGATGCAAAATGGTGTTTAGAAGGTGCTTAAAGTGACTTTAAAGAGAATGAGACGATGCAAAATGAGGTTTAGAAGGTGCTTAAAGTGACTTTAAAGAGAATGAGACGATGCAAAATGGTGTTTAGAAGGTGCTTAAAGTGACTTTAAAGAGAATGAGACGATGCAAAATGAGGTTTAGAAGGTGCTTAAAGTGACTTTAAAGAGAATGAGACGATGCAAAATGGTGTTTAGAAGGTGCTTAAAGTGACTTTAAAGAGAATGAGACGATGCAAAATGAGGTTTAGAAGGTGCTTAAAGTGACTTTAAAGAGAATGAGACGATGCAAAATGAGGTTTAGAAGGTGCTTAAAGTGACTTTAAAGAGAATGAGACGATGCAAAATGAGGTTTAGAAGGTGCTTAAAGTGACTTTAAAGAGAATGAGACGATGCAAAATGAGGTTTAGAAGGTGCTTAAAGTGACTTTAAAGAGAATGAGACGATGCAAAATGGTGTTTAGAAGGTGCTTAAGGTGACTTTAAAGAGAATGAGACGATGCAAAATGAGGTTTAGAAGGTGCTTAAAGTGACTTTAAAGAGAATGAGACGATGCAAAATGGTGTTTAGAAGGTGCTTAAGGTGACTTTAAAGAGAATGAGACGATGCAAAATGAGGTTTAGAAGGTGCTTAAAGTGACTTTAAAGAGAATGAGACGATGCAAAATGGTGTTTAGAAGGTGCTTAAAGTGACTTTAAAGAGAATGAGACGATGCAAAATGGTGTTTAGAAGGTGCTTAAGGTGACTTTAAAGAGAATGAGACGATGCAAAATGAGGTTTAGAAGGTGCTTAAAGTGACTTTAAAGAGAATGAGACGATGCAAAATGGTGTTTAGAAGGTGCTTAAGGTGACTTTAAAGAGAATGAGACGATGCAAAATGAGGTTTAGAAGGTGCTTAAAGTGACTTTAAAGAGAATGAGACGATGCAAAATGGTGTTTAGAAGGTGCTTAAGGTGACTTTAAAGAGAATGAGACGATGCAAAATGAGGTTTAGAAGGTGCTTAAAGTGACTTTAAAGAGAATGAGACGATGCAAAATGGTGTTTAGAAGGTGCTTAAGGTGACTTTAAAGAGAATGAGACGATGCAAAATGAGGTTTAGAAGGTGCTTAAAGTGACTTTAAAGAGAATGAGACGATGCAAAATGGTGTTTAGAAGGTGCTTAAAGTGACTTTAAAGAGAATGAGACGATGCAAAATGGTGTTTAGAAGGTGCTTAAAGTGACTTTAAAGAGAATGAGACGATGCAAAATGGTGTTTAGAAGGTGCTTAAGGTGACTTTAAAGAGAATGAGACGATGCAAAATGAGGTTTAGAAGGTGCTTAAAGTGACTTTAAAGAGAATGAGACGATGCAAAATGGTGTTTAGAAGGTGCTTAAGGTGACTTTAAAGAGAATGAGACGATGCAAAATGAGGTTTAGAAGGTGCTTAAAGTGACTTTAAAGAGAATGAGACGATGCAAAATGGTGTTTAGAAGGTGCTTAAGGTGACTTTAAAGAGAATGAGACGATGCAAAATGAGGTTTAGAAGGTGCTTAAAGTGACTTTAAAGAGAATGAGACGATGCAAAATGGTGTTTAGAAGGTGCTTAAAGTGACTTTAAAGAGAATGAGACGATGCAAAATGAGGTTTAGAAGGTGCTTAAAGTGACTTTAAAGAGAATGAGACGATGCAAAATGGTGTTTAGAAGGTGCTTAAAGTGACTTTAAAGAGAATGAGACGATGCAAAATGAGGTTTAGAAGGTGCTTAAAGTGACTTTAAAGAGAATGAGACGATGCAAAATGAGGTTTAGAAGGTGCTTAAAGTGACTTTAAAGAGAATGAGACGATGCAAAATGAGGTTTAGAAGGTGCTTAAGGTGACTTTAAAGAGAATGAAACGATGCAAAATGAGGTTTAGAAGGTGCTTAAAGTGACTTTAAAGAGAATGAGACGATGCAAAATGGTGTTTAGAAGGTGCTTAAGGTGACTTTAAAGAGAATAAGACGATGCAAAATGAGGTTTAGAAGGTGCTTAAAGTGACTTTAAAGAGAATGAGACGATGCAAAATGGTGTTTAGAAGGTGCTTAAGGTGACTTTAAAGAGAATGAGACGATGCAAAATGAGGTTTAGAAGGTGCTTAAAGTTACTTTAAAGAGAATGAGACGATGCAAAATGGTGTTTAGAAGGTGCTTAAGGTGACTTTAAAGAGAATGAGACGATGCAAAATGAGGTTTAGAAGGTGCTTAAAGTGACTTTAAAGAGAATGAGACGATGCAAAATGGTCTTTAGAAGGTGCTTAAAGTGACTTTAAAGAGAATGAGACGATGCAAAATGAGGTTTAGAAGGTGCTTAAAGTGACTTTAAAGAGAATGAGACGATGCAAAATGGTGTTTAGAAGGTGCTTAAAGTGACTTTAAAGAGAATGAGACGATGCAAAATGGTGTTTAGAAGGTGCTTAAAGTGACTTTAAAGAGAATGAGACGATGCAAAATGGTGTTTAGAAGGTGCTTAAGGTGACTTTAAAGAGAATGAAACGATGCAAAATGAGGTTTAGAAGGTGCTTAAAGTGACTTTAAAGAGAATGAGACGATGCAAAATGGTGTTTAGAAGGTGCTTAAGGTGACTTTAAAGAGAATGAGACGATGCAAAATGGTGTTTAGAAGGTGCTTAAAGTGACTTTAAAGAGAATGAGACGATGCAAAATGGTGTTTAGAAGGTGCTTAAAGTGACTTTAAAGAAAATGAGACGATGCAAAATGGTGTTTAGAAGGTGCTTAAGGTGACTTTAAAGAGAATGAGACGATGCAAAATGGTGTTTAGAAGGTGCTTAAAGTGACTTTAAAGAGAATGAGACGATGCAAAATGGTGTTTAGAAGGTGCTTAAAGTGACTTTAAAGAGAATGAGACGATGCAAAATGGTGTTTAGAAGGTGCTTAAGGTGACTTTAAAGAGAATGAGACGATGCAAAATGGTGTTTAGAAGGTGCTTACAGTGACTTTAAAGAGAATGAGACGATGCAAAATGGTGTTTAGAAGGTGCTTAAGGTGACTTTAAAGAGAATGAGACGATGCAAAATGGTGTTTAGAAGGTGCTTAAAGTGACTTTAAAGAGAATGAGACGATGCAAAATGGTGTTTAGAAGGTGCTTAAAGTGACTTTAAAGAGAATGAGACGATGCAAAATGGTGTTTAGAAGGTGCTTAAGGTGACTTTAAAGAGAATGAGACGATGCAAAATGGTGTTTAGAAGGTGCTTAAGGTGACTTTAAAGAGAATGAGACGATGCAAAATGGTGTTTAGAAGGTGCTTAAAGTGACTTTAAAGAGAATGAGACGATGCAAAATGGTGTTTAGAAGGTGCTTAAAGTGACTTTAAAGAGAATGAGACGATGCAAAATGGTGTTTAGAAGGTGCTTAAGGTGACTTTAAAGAGAATGAGACGATGCAAAATGAGGTTTAGAAGGTGCTTAAAGTGACTTTAAAGAGAATGAGACGATGCAAAATGGTGTTTAGAAGGTGCTTAAGGTGACTTTAAAGAGAATGAGACGATGCAAAATGAGGTTTAGAAGGTGCTTAAAGTGACTTTAAAGAGAATGAGACGATGCAAAATGGTGTTTAGAAGGTGCTTAAAGTGACTTTAAAGAGAATGAGACGATGCAAAATGGTGTTTAGAAGGTGCTTAAGGTGACTTTAAAGAGAATGAGACGATGCAAAATGAGGTTTAGAAGGTGCTTAAAGTGACTTTAAAGAGAATGAGACGATGCAAAATGGTGTTTAGAAGGTGCTTAAGGTGACTTTAAAGAGAATGAGACGATGCAAAATGAGGTTTAGAAGGTGCTTAAAGTGACTTTGAAGAGAATGAGACGATGCAAAATGGTCTTTAGAAGGTGCTTAAGGTGACTTTAAAGAGAATGAGACGATGCAAAATGAGGTTTAGAAGGTGCTTAAAGTGACTTTAAAGAGAATGAGACGATGCAAAATGAGGTTTAGAAGGTGCTTAAAGTGACTTTAAAGAGAATGAGACGATGCAAAATGGTGTTTAGAAGGTGCTTAAGGTGACTTTAAAGAGAATGAGACGATGCAAAATGAGGTTTAGAAGGTGCTTAAAGTGACTTTAAAGAGAATGAGACGATGCAAAATGAGGTTTAGAAGGTGCTTAAAGTGACTTTAAAGAGAATGAGACGATGCAAAATGGTGTTTAGAAGGTGCTTAAGGTGACTTTAAAGAGAATGAGACGATGTAAAATGAGGTTTAGAAGGTGCTTAAAGTGACTTTAAAGAGAATGAGACGATGCAAAATGGTGTTTAGAAGGTGCTTAAGGTGACTTTAAAGAGAATGAGACGATGCAAAATGGTGTTTAGAAGGTGCTTAAAGTGACTTTAAAGAGAATGAGACGATGCAAAATGAGGTTTAGAAGGTGCTTAAAGTGACTTTAAAGAGAATGAGACGATGCAAAATGGTGTTTAGAAGGTGCTTAAAGTGACTTTAAAGAGAATGAGACGATGCAAAATGAGGTTTAGAAGGTGCTTAAAGTGACTTTAAAGAGAATGAGACGATGCAAAATGGTGTTTAGAAGGTGCTTAAAGTGACTTTAAAGAGAATGAGACGATGCAAAATGAGGTTTAGAAGGTGCTTAAAGTGACTTTAAAGAGAATGAGACGATGCAAAATGAGGTTTAGAAGGTGCTTAAAGTGACTTTAAAGAGAATGAGACGATGCAAAATGAGGTTTAGAAGGTGCTTAAAGTGACTTTAAAGAGAATGAGACGATGCAAAATGAGGTTTAGAAGGTGCTTAAAGTGACTTTAAAGAGAATGAGACGATGCAAAATGGTGTTTAGAAGGTGCTTAAGGTGACTTTAAAGAGAATGAGACGATGCAAAATGAGGTTTAGAAGGTGCTTAAAGTGACTTTAAAGAGAATGAGACGATGCAAAATGGTGTTTAGAAGGTGCTTAAGGTGACTTTAAAGAGAATGAGACGATGCAAAATGAGGTTTAGAAGGTGCTTAAAGTGACTTTAAAGAGAATGAGACGATGCAAAATGGTGTTTAGAAGGTGCTTAAAGTGACTTTAAAGAGAATGAGACGATGCAAAATGGTGTTTAGAAGGTGCTTAAAGTGACTTTAAAGAGAATGAGACGATGCAAAATGAGGTTTAGAAGGTGCTTAAAGTGACTTTAAAGAGAATGAGACGATGCAAAATGGTGTTTAGAAGGTGCTTAAGGTGACTTTAAAGAGAATGAGACGATGCAAAATGAGGTTTAGAAGGTGCTTAAAGTGACTTTAAAGAGAATGAGACGATGCAAAATGGTGTTTAGAAGGTGCTTAAGGTGACTTTAAAGAGAATGAGACGATGCAAAATGAGGTTTAGAAGGTGCTTAAAGTGACTTTAAAGAGAATGAGACGATGCAAAATGGTGTTTAGAAGGTGCTTAAGGTGACTTTAAAGAGAATGAGACGATGCAAAATGAGGTTTAGAAGGTGCTTAAAGTGACTTTAAAGAGAATGAGACGATGCAAAATGGTGTTTAGAAGGTGCTTAAAGTGACTTTAAAGAGAATGAGACGATGCAAAATGGTGTTTAGAAGGTGCTTAAAGTGACTTTAAAGAGAATGAGACGATGCAAAATGGTGTTTAGAAGGTGCTTAAGGTGACTTTAAAGAGAATGAGACGATGCAAAATGAGGTTTAGAAGGTGCTTAAAGTGACTTTAAAGAGAATGAGACGATGCAAAATGGTGTTTAGAAGGTGCTTAAGGTGACTTTAAAGAGAATGAGACGATGCAAAATGAGGTTTAGAAGGTGCTTAAAGTGACTTTAAAGAGAATGAGACGATGCAAAGTGGTGTTTAGAAGGTGCTTAAGGTGACTTTAAAGAGAATGAGACGATGCAAAATGAGGTTTAGAAGGTGCTTAAAGTGACTTTAAAGAGAATGAGACGATGCAAAATGGTGTTTAGAAGGTGCTTAAAGTGACTTTAAAGAGAATGAGACGATGCAAAATGAGGTTTAGAAGGTGCTTAAAGTGACTTTAAAGAGAATGAGACGATGCAAAATGGTGTTTAGAAGGTGCTTAAAGTGACTTTAAAGAGAATGAGACGATGCAAAATGAGGTTTAGAAGGTGCTTAAAGTGACTTTAAAGAGAATGAGACGATGCAAAATGAGGTTTAGAAGGTGCTTAAAGTGACTTTAAAGAGAATGAGACGATGCAAAATGAGGTTTAGAAGGTGCTTAAGGTGACTTTAAAGAGAATGAAACGATGCAAAATGAGGTTTAGAAGGTGCTTAAAGTGACTTTAAAGAGAATGAGACGATGCAAAATGGTGTTTAGAAGGTGCTTAAGGTGACTTTAAAGAGAATGAGACGATGCAAAATGAGGTTTAGAAGGTGCTTAAAGTGACTTTAAAGAGAATGAGACGATGCAAAATGGTGTTTAGAAGGTGCTTAAGGTGACTTTAAAGAGAATGAGACGATGCAAAATGAGGTTTAGAAGGTGCTTAAAGTGACTTTAAAGAGAATGAGACGATGCAAAATGGTGTTTAGAAGGTGCTTAAGGTGACTTTAAAGAGAATGAGACGATGCAAAATGAGGTTTAGAAGGTGCTTAAAGTGACTTTAAAGAGAATGAGACGATGCAAAATGGTGTTTAGAAGGTGCTTAAGGTGACTTTAAAGAGAATGAGACGATGCAAAATGGTGTTTAGAAGGTGCTTAAAGTGACTTTAAAGAGAATGAGACGATGCAAAATGGTGTTTAGAAGGTGCTTAAAGTGACTTTAAAGAGAATGAGACGATGCAAAATGGTGTTTAGAAGGTGCTTAAGGTGACTTTAAAGAGAATGAGACGATGCAAAATGAGGTTTAGAAGGTGCTTAAAGTGACTTTAAAGAGAATGAGACGATGCAAAGTGGTGTTTAGAAGGTGCTTAAGGTGACTTTAAAGAGAATGAGACGATGCAAAATGAGGTTTAGAAGGTGCTTAAAGTGACTTTAAAGAGAATGAGACGATGCAAAATGGTGTTTAGAAGGTGCTTAAGGTGACTTTAAAGAGAATGAGACGATGCAAAATGAGGTTTAGAAGGTGCTTAAAGTGACTTTAAAGAGAATGAGACGATGCAAAATGGTGTTTAGAAGGTGCTTAAGGTGACTTTAAAGAGAATGAGACGATGCAAAATGGTGTTTAGAAGGTGCTTAAAGTGACTTTAAAGAGAATGAGACGATGCAAAATGGTGTTTAGAAGGTGCTTAAAGTGACTTTAAAGAGAATGAGACGATGCAAAATGGTGTTTAGAAGGTGCTTAAGGTGACTTTAAAGAGAATGAGACGATGCAAAATGAGGTTTAGAAGGTGCTTAAAGTGACTTTAAAGAGAATGAGACGATGCAAAATGGTGTTTAGAAGGTGCTTAAAGTGACTTTAAAGAGAATGAGACGATGCAAAATGGTGTTTAGAAGGTGCTTAAGGTGACTTTAAAGAGAATGAGACGATGCAAAATGGTGTTTAGAAGGTGCTTAAAGTGACTTTAAAGAGAATGAGACGATGCAAAATGGTGTTTAGAAGGTGCTTAAGGTGACTTTAAAGAGAATGAGACGATGCAAAATGGTGTTTAGAAGGTGCTTAAAGTGACTTTAAAGAGAATGAGACGATGCAAAATGGTGTTTAGAAGGTGCTTAAAGTGACTTTAAAGAGAATGAGACGATGCAAAATGGTGTTTAGAAGGTGCTGAAGGTGACTTTAAAGAGAATGAGACGATGCAAAATGGTGTTTAGAAGGTGCTTAAGGTGACTTTAAAGAGAATGAGACGATGCAAAATGTTGTTTAGAAGGTGCTTAAAGTGACTTTAAAGAGAATGAGACGATGCAAAATGGTGTTTAGAAGGTGCTTAAAGTGACTTTAAAGAGAATGAGACGATGCAAAATGGTGTTTAGAAGGTGCTTAAGGTGACTTTAAAGAGAATGAGACGATGCAAAATGAGGTTTAGAAGGTGCTTAAAGTGACTTTAAAGAGAATGAGACGATGCAAAATGGTGTTTAGAAGGTGCTTAAGGTGACTTTAAAGAGAATGAGACGATGCAAAATGGTGTTTAGAAGGTGCTTAAAGTGACTTTAAAGAGAATGAGACGATGCAAAATGGTGTTTAGAAGGTGCTTAAAGTGACTTTAAAGAGAATGAGACGATGCAAAATGGTGTTTAGAAGGTGCTTAAGGTGACTTTAAAGAGAATGAGACGATGCAAAATGAGGTTTAGAAGGTGCTTAAAGTGACTTTAAAGAGAATGAGACGATGCAAAATGGTGTTTAGAAGGTGCTTAAGGTGACTTTAAAGAGAATGAGACGATGCAAAATGAGGTTTAGAAGGTGCTTAAAGTGACTTTAAAGAGAATGAAAAGAGAATGAGACGATGCAAAATGAGGTTTAGAAGGTGCTTAAAGTGACTTTAAAGAGAATGAGACGATGCAAAATGGTGTTTAGAAGGTGCTTAAAGTGACTTTAAAGAGAATGAGACGATGCAAAATGAGGTTTAGAAGGTGCTTAAAGTGACTTTAAAGAGAACGAGACGATGCAAAATGGTGTTTAGAAGGTGCTTAAAGTGACTTTAAAGAGAATGAGACGATGCAAAATGAGGTTTAGAAGGTGCTTAAAGTGACTTTAAAGAGAATGAGACGATGCAAAATGAGGTTTAGAAGGTGCTTAAAGTGACTTTAAAGAAAATGAGACGATGCAAAATGGTGTTTAGAAGGTGCTTAAAGTGACTTTAAAGAGAATGAGACGATGCAAAATGAGGTTTAGAAGGTGCTTAAAGTGACTTTAAAGAGAATGAGACGATGCAAAATGGTGTTTAGAAGGTGCTTAAGGTGACTTTAAAGAGAATGAGACGATGCAAAATGAGGTTTAGAAGGTGCTTAAAGTGACTTTAAAGAGAATGAGACGATGCAAAATGAGGTTTAGAAGGTGCTTAAAGTGACTTTAAAGAGAATGAGACGATGCAAAATGGTGTTTAGAAGGTGCTTAAGGTGACTTTAAAGAGAATGAGACGATGCAAAATGAGGTTTAGAAGGTGCTTAAAGTGACTTTAAAGAGAATGAGACGATGCAAAATGGTGTTTAGAAGGTGCTTAAAGTGAATTTAAAGAGAATGAGACGATGCAAAATGGTGTTTAGAAGGTGCTTAAGGTGACTTTAAAGAGAATGAGACGATGCAAAATGAGGTTTAGAAGGTGCTTAAAGTGACTTTAAAGAGAATGAGACGATGCAAAATGAGGTTTAGAAGGTGCTTAAAGTGACTTTAAAGAGAATGAGACGATGCAAAATGAGGTTTAGAAGGTGCTTAAAGTGACTTTAAAGAGAATGAGACGATGCAAAATGAGGTTTAGAAGGTGCTTAAGGTGACTTTAAAGAGAATGAGACGATGCAAAATGGTGTTTAGAAGGTGCTTAAGGTGACTTTAAAGAGAATGAGACGATGCAAAATGAGGTTTAGAAGGTGCTTAAAGTGACTTTAAAGAGAATGAGACGATGCAAAATGGTGTTTAGAAGGTGCTTAAGGTGACTTTAAAGAGAATGAGACGATGCAAAATGGTGTTTAGAAGGTGCTTAAGGTGACTTTAAAGAGAATGAGACGATGCAAAATGATGTTTAGAAGGTGCTTAAAGTGACTTTAAAGAGAATGAGACGATGCAAAATGGTGTTTAGAAGGTGCTTAAGGTGACTTTAAAGAGAATGAGACGATGCAAAATGAGGTTTAGAAGGTGCTTAAAGTGACTTTAAAGAGAATGAGACGATGCAAAATGGTGTTTAGAAGGTGCTTAAGGTGACTTTAAAGAGAATGAGACGATGCAAAATGAGGTTTAGAAGGTGCTTAAAGTGACTTTAAAGAGAATGAGACGATGCAAAATGGTGTTTAGAAGGTGCTTAAAGTGACTTTAAAGAGAATGAGACGATGCAAAATGGTGTTTAGAAGGTGCTTAAAGTGACTTTAAAGAGAATGAGACGATGCAAAATGGTGTTTAGAAGGTGCTTAAGGTGACTTTAAAGAGAATGAGACGATGCAAAATGAGGTTTAGAAGGTGCTTAAGGTGACTTTAAAGAGAATGAGACGATGCAAAATGGTGTTTAGAAGGTGCTTAAAGTGACTTTAAAGAGAATGAGACGATGCAAAATGAGGTTTAGAAGGTGCTTAAAGTGACTTTAAAGAGAATGAGACGATGCAAAATGAGGTTTAGAAGGTGCTTAAAGTGACTTTAAAGAGAATGAGACGATGCAAAATGAGGTTTAGAAGGTGCTTAAAGTGACTTTAAAGAGAATGAGACGATGCAAAATGGTGTTTAGAAGGTGCTTAAAGTGACTTTAAAGAGAATGAGACGATGCAAAATGAGGTTTAGAAGGTGCTTAAGGTGACTTTAAAGAGAATGAGACGATGCAAAATGAGGTTTAGAAGGTGCTTAAAGTGACTTTAAAGAGAATGAGACGATGCAAAATGGTGTTTAGAAGGTGCTTAAAGTGACTTTAAAGAGAATGAGACGATGCAAAATGAGGTTTAGAAGGTGCTTAAAGTGACTTTAAAGAGAATGAGACGATGCAAAATGAGGTTTAGAAGGTGCTTAAAGTGACTTTAAAGAGAATGAGACGATGCAAAACGGTGTTTAGAAGGTGCTTAAGGTGACTTTAAAGAGAATGAGACGATGCAAAATGAGGTTTAGAAGGTGCTTAAAGTGACTTTAAAGAGAATGAGACGATGCAAAATGGTGTTTAGAAGGTGCTTAAAGTGACTTTAAAGAGAATGAGACGATGCAAAAAGAGGTTTAGAAGGTGCTTAAGGTGACTTTAAAGAGAATGAGACGATGCAAAATGGTGTTTAGAAGGTGCTTAAAGTGACTTTAAAGAGAATGAGACGATGCAAAATGAGGTTTAGAAGGTGCTTAAAGTGACTTTAAAGAGAATGAGACGATGCAAAATGGTGTTTAGAAGGTGCTTAAGGTGACTTTAAAGAGAATGAGACGATGCAAAATGAGGTTAAGAAGGTGCTTAAAGTGACTTTAAAGAGAATGAGACGATGCAAAATGAGGTTTAGAAGGTGCTTAAAGTGACTTTAAAGAGAATGAGACGATGCAAAATGGTGTTTAGAAGGTGCTTAAAGTGACTTTAAAGAGAATGAGACGATGCAAAATGGTGTTTAGAAGGTGCTTAAGGTGACTTTAAAGAGAATGAGACGATGCAAAATGAGGTTTAGAAGGTGCTTAAAGTGACTTTAAAGAGAATGAGACGATGCAAATTTGTGTTTAGAAGGTGCTTAAGGTGACTTTAAAGAGAATGAGACGATGCAAAATGGTGTTTAGAAGGTGCTTAAGGTGACTTTAAAGAGAATGAGACGATGCAAAATGAGGTTTAGAAGGTGCTTAAAGTGACTTTAAAGAGAATGAGACGATGCAAAATGGTGTTTAGAAGGTGCTTAAAGTGACTTTAAAGAGAATGAGACGATGCAAAATGGTGTTTAGAAGGTGCTTAAGGTGACTTTAAAGAGAATGAGACGATGCAAAATGAGGTTTAGAAGGTGCTTAAAGTGACTTTAAAGAGAATGAGACGATGCAAAATGGTGTTTAGAAGGTGCTTAAGGTGACTTTAAAGAGAATGAGACGATGCAAAATGAGGTTAAGAAGGTGCTTAAAGTGACTTTAAAGAGAATGAGACGATGCAAAATGAGGTTTAGAAGGTGCTTAAAGTGACTTTAAAGAGAATGAGACGATGCAAAATGGTGTTTAGAAGGTGCTTAAAGTGACTTTAAAGAGAATGAGACGATGCAAAATGGTGTTTAGAAGGTGCTTAAGGTGACTTTAAAGAGAATGAGACGATGCAAAATGAGGTTTAGAAGGTGCTTAAAGTGACTTTAAAGAGAATGAGACGATGCAAAATGAGGTTTAGAAGGTGCTTAAAGTGACTTTAAAGAGAATGAGACGATGCAAAATGGTGTTTAGAAGGTGCTTAAAGTGACTTTAAAGAGAATGAGACGATGCAAAATGGTGTTTAGAAGGTGCTTAAGGTGACTTTAAAGAGAATGAGACGATGCAAAATGAGGTTTAGAAGGTGCTTAAAGTGACTTTAAAGAGAATGAGACGATGCAAAATGGTGTTTAGAAGGTGCTTAAAGTGACTTTAAAGAGAATGAGACGATGCAAAATGGTGTTTAGAAGGTGCTTAAGGTGACTTTAAAGAGAATGAGACGATGCAAAATGAGGTTTAGAAGGTGCTTAAAGTGACTTTAAAGAGAATGAGACGATGCAAAATGAGGTTTAGAAGGTGCTTAAAGTGACTTTAAAGAGAATGAGACGATGCAAAATGAGGTTTAGAAGGTGCTTAAAGTGACTTTAAAGAGAACGAGACGATGCAAAATGGTGTTTAGAAGGTGCTTAAAGTGACTTTAAAGAGAATGAGACGATGCAAAATGAGGTTTAGCAGGTGCTTAAAGTGACTTTAAAGAGAATGAGACGATGCAAAATGAGGTTTAGAAGGTGCTTAAAGTGACTTTAAAGAAAATGAGACGATGCAAAATGGTGTTTAGAAGGTGCTTAAGGTGACTTTAAAGAGAATGAGACGATGCAAAATGAGGTTTAGAAGGTGCTTAAAGTGACTTTAAAGAGAATGAGACGATGCAAAATGGTGTTTAGAAGGTGCTTAAGGTGACTTTAAAGAGAATGAGACGATGCAAAATGAGGTTTAGAAGGTGCTTAAAGTGACTTTAAAGAGAATGAGACGATGCAAAATGAGGTTTAGAAGGTGCTTAAAGTGACTTTAAAGAGAATGAGACGATGCAAAATGGTGTTTAGAAGGTGCTTAAGGTGACTTTAAAGAGAATGAGACGATGCAAAATGAGGTTTAGAAGGTGCTTAAAGTGACTTTAAAGAGAATGAGACGATGCAAAATGGTGTTTAGAAGGTGCTTAAAGTGAATTTAAAGAGAATGAGACGATGCAAAATGGTGTTTAGAAGGTGCTTAAGGTGACTTTAAAGAGAATGAGACGATGCAAAATGAGGTTTAGAAGGTGCTTAAAGTGACTTTAAAGAGAATGAGACGATGCAAAATGAGGTTTAGAAGGTGCTTAAAGTGACTTTAAAGAGAATGAGACGATGCAAAATGAGGTTTAGAAGGTGCTTAAAGTGACTTTAAAGAGAATGAGACGATGCAAAATGAGGTTTAGAAGGTGCTTAAGGTGACTTTAAAGAGAATGAGACGATGCAAAATGGTGTTTAGAAGGTGCTTAAGGTGACTTTAAAGAGAATGAGACGATGCAAAATGAGGTTTAGAAGGTGCTTAAAGTGACTTTAAAGAGAATGAGACGATGCAAAATGGTGTTTAGAAGGTGCTTAAGGTGACTTTAAAGAGAATGAGACGATGCAAAATGGTGTTTAGAAGGTGCTTAAGGTGACTTTAAAGAGAATGAGACGATGCAAAATGATGTTTAGAAGGTGCTTAAAGTGACTTTAAAGAGAATGAGACGATGCAAAATGGTGTTTAGAAGGTGCTTAAGGTGACTTTAAAGAGAATGAGACGATGCAAAATGAGGTTTAGAAGGTGCTTAAGGTGACTTTAAAGAGAATGAGACGATGCAAAATGGTGTTTAGAAGGTGCTTAAGGTGACTTTAAAGAGAATGAGACGATGCAAAATGAGGTTTAGAAGGTGCTTAAAGTGACTTTAAAGAGAATGAGACGATGCAAAATGGTGTTTAGAAGGTGCTTAAAGTGACTTTAAAGAGAATGAGACGATGCAAAATGGTGTTTAGAAGGTGCTTAAGGTGACTTTAAAGAGAATGAGACGATGCAAAATGGTGTTTAGAAGGTGCTTAAGGTGACTTTAAAGAGAATGAGACGATGCAAAATGAGGTTTAGAAGGTGCTTAAGGTGACTTTAAAGAGAATGAGACGATGCAAAATGGTGTTTAGAAGGTGCTTAAAGTGACTTTAAAGAGAATGAGACGATGCAAAATGAGGTTTAGAAGGTGCTTAAAGTGACTTTAAAGAGAATGAGACGATGCAAAATGAGGTTTAGAAGGTGCTTAAAGTGACTTTAAAGAGAATGAGACGATGCAAAATGAGGTTTAGAAGGTGCTTAAAGTGACTTTAAAGAGAATGAGACGATGCAAAATGGTGTTTAGAAGGTGCTTAAAGTGACTTTAAAGAGAATGAGACGATGCAAAATGAGGTTTAGAAGGTGCTTAAGGTGACTTTAAAGAGAATGAGACGATGCAAAATGAGGTTTAGAAGGTGCTTAAAGTGACTTTAAAGAGAATGAGACGATGCAAAATGGTGTTTAGAAGGTGCTTAAAGTGACTTTAAAGAGAATGAGACGATGCAAAATGAGGTTTAGAAGGTGCTTAAAGTGACTTTAAAGAGAATGAGACGATGCAAAATGAGGTTTAGAAGGTGCTTAAAGTGACTTTAAAGAGAATGAGACGATGCAAAACGGTGTTTAGAAGGTGCTTAAGGTGACTTTAAAGAGAATGAGACGATGCAAAATGAGGTTTAGAAGGTGCTTAAAGTGACTTTAAAGAGAATGAGACGATGCAAAATGGTGTTTAGAAGGTGCTTAAAGTGACTTTAAAGAGAATGAGACGATGCAAAAAGAGGTTTAGAAGGTGCTTAAGGTGACTTTAAAGAGAATGAGACGATGCAAAATGGTGTTTAGAAGGTGCTTAAAGTGACTTTAAAGAGAATGAGACGATGCAAAATGAGGTTTAGAAGGTGCTTAAAGTGACTTTAAAGAGAATGAGACGATGCAAAATGGTGTTTAGAAGGTGCTTAAGGTGACTTTAAAGAGAATGAGACGATGCAAAATGAGGTTAAGAAGGTGCTTAAAGTGACTTTAAAGAGAATGAGACGATGCAAAATGAGGTTTAGAAGGTGCTTAAAGTGACTTTAAAGAGAATGAGACGATGCAAAATGGTGTTTAGAAGGTGCTTAAAGTGACTTTAAAGAGAATGAGACGATGCAAAATGGTGTTTAGAAGGTGCTTAAGGTGACTTTAAAGAGAATGAGACGATGCAAAATGAGGTTTAGAAGGTGCTTAAAGTGACTTTAAAGAGAATGAGACGATGCAAATTTGTGTTTAGAAGGTGCTTAAAGTGACTTTAAAGAGAATGAGACGATGCAAAATGGTGTTTAGAAGGTGCTTAAGGTGACTTTAAAGAGAATGAGACGATGCAAAATGAGGTTTAGAAGGTGCTTAAAGTGACTTTAAAGAGAATGAGACGATGCAAAATGGTGTTTAGAAGGTGCTTAAAGTGACTTTAAAGAGAATGAGACGATGCAAAATGAGGTTTAGAAGGTGCTTAAGGTGACTTTAAAGAGAATGAGACGATGCAAAATGAGGTTTAGAAGGTGCTTAAAGTGACTTTAAAGAGAATGAGACGATGCAAAATGAGGTTTAGAAGGTGCTTAAAGTGACTTTAAAGAGAATGAGACGATGCAAAATGGTGTTTAGAAGGTGCTTAAAGTGACTTTAAAGAGAATGAGACGATGCAAAATGGTGTTTAGAAGGTGCTTAAAGTGACTTTAAAGAGAATGAGACGATGCAAAATGAGGTTTAGAAGGTGCTTAAAGTGACTTTAAAGAGAATGAGACGATGCAAAATGAGGTTTAGAAGGTGCTTAAAGTGACTTTAAAGAGAATGAGACGATGCAAAATGGTGTTTAGAAGGTGCTTAAGGTGACTTTAAAGAGAATGAGACGATGCAAAATGGTGTTTAGAAGGTGCTTAAAGTGACTTTAAAGAGAATGAGACGATGCAAAATGGTGTTTAGAAGGTGCTTAAAGTGACTTTAAAGAGAATGAGACGATGCAAAATGAGGTTTAGAAGGTGCTTAAAGTGACTTTAAAGAGAATGAGACGATGCAAAATGGTGTTTAGAAGGTGCTTAAAGTGACTTTAAAGAGAATGAGACGATGCAAAATGAGGTTTAGAAGGTGCTTAAAGTGACTTTAAAGAGAATGAGACGATGCAAAATGAGGTTTAGAAGGTGCTTAAAGTGACTTTAAAGAGAATGAGACGATGCAAAATGGTGTTTAGAAGGTGCTTAAGGTGACTTTAAAGAGAATGAGACGATGCAAAATGAGGTTTAGAAGGTGCTTAAAGTGACTTTAAGAGAATGAGACGATGCAAAATGAGGTTTAGAAGGTGCTTAAGAAGACTTTAAAGAGAATGAGACGATGCAAAATGAGGTTTAGAAGGTGCTTAAAGTGACTTTAAAGAGAATGAGACGATGCAAAATGAGGTTTTGAAGGTGCTTAAAGTGACTTTAAAGAGAATGAGACGATGCAAAATGGTGTTTAGAAGGTGCTTAAGGTGACTTTAAAGAGAATGAGACGATGCAAAATGGTGTTTAGAAGGTGCTTAAAGTGACTTTAAAGAGAATGAGACGATGCAAAATGAGGTTTAGAAGGTGCTTAAGGTGACTTTAAAGAGAATGAGACGATGCAAAATGGTGTTTAGAAGGTGCTTAAAGTGACTTTAAAGAGAATGAGACGATGCAAAATGAGGTTTAGAAGGTGCTTAAAGTGACTTTAAAGAGAATGAGACGATGCAAAATGAGGTTTAGAAGGTGCTTAAAGTGACTTTAAAGAGAATGAGACGATGCAAAATGGTGTTTAGAAGGTGCTTAAGGTGACTTTAAAGAGAATGAGACGATGCAAAATGAGGTTTAGAAGGTGCTTAAAGTGACTTTAAAGAGAATGAGTCGATGCAAAATGGTGTTTAGAAGGTGCTTAAGGTGACTTTAAAGAGAATGAGACGATGCAAAATGAGGTTTAGAAGGTGCTTAAGGTGACTTTAAAGAGAATGAGACGATGCAAAATGAGGTTTAGAAGGTGCTTAAAGTGACTTTAAAGAGAATGAGACGATGCAAAATGAGGTTTAGAAGGTGCTTAAGGTGACTTTAAAGAGAATGAGACGATGCAAAATGAGGTTTAAATAGGTGCTTAAAGTGACTTTAAAGAGAATGAGACGATGCAAAATGGTGTTTAGAAGGTGCTTAAAGTGACTTTAAAGAGAATGAGACGATGCAAAATGGTGTTTAGAAGGTGCTTAAGGTGACTTTAAAGAGAATGAGACGATGCAAAATGAGGTTTAAAAGGTGCTTAAAGTGACTTTAAAGAGAATGAGACGATGCAAAATGGTGTTTAGAAGGTGCTTAAGGTGACTTTAAAGAGAATGAGACGATGCAAAATGAGGTTTAGAAGGTGCTTAAAGTGACTTTAAAGAGAATGAGACGATGCAAAATGAGGTTTAGAAGGTGCTTAAAGTGACTTTAAAGAGAATGAGACGATGCAAAATGGTGTTTAGAAGGTGCTTAAGGTGACTTTAAAGAGAATGAGACGATGCAAAATGAGGTTTAGAAGGTGCTTAAGGTGACTTTAAAGAGAATGAGACGATGCAAAATGGTGTTTAGAAGGTGCTTAAGGTGACTTTAAAGAGAATGAGACGATGCAAAATGGTGTTTAGAAGGTGCTTAAAGTGACTTTAAAGAGAATGAGACGATGCAAAATGAGGTTTAGAAGGTGCTTAAGGTGACTTAAAAGAGAATGAGACGATGCAAAATGAGGTTTAGAAGGTGCTTAAAGTGACTTTAAAGAGAATGAGACGATGCAAAATGGTGTTTAGAAGGTGCTTAAAGTGACTTTAAAGAGAATGAGACGATGCAAAATGGTGTTTAGAAGGTGCTTAAGGTGACTTTAAAGAGAATGAGACGATGCAAAATGGTGTTTAGAAGGTGCTTAAAGTGACTTTAAAGAGAATGAGACGATGCAAAATGAGGTTTAGAAGGTGCTTAAAGTGACTTTAAAGAGAATGAGACGATGCAAAATGGTGTTTAGAAGGTGCTTAAGGTGACTTTAAAGAGAATGAGACGATGCAAAATGAGGTTTAGAAGGTGCTTAAGGTGACTTTAAAGAGAATGAGACGATGCAAAATGAGGTTTAGAAGGTGCTTAAAGTGACTTTAAAGAGAATGAGACGATGCAAAATGAGGTTTAGAAGGTGCTTAAGGTGACTTTAAAGAGAATGAGACGATGCAAAATGGTGTTTAGAAGGTGCCTAAAGTGACTTTAAAGAGAATGAGACGATGCAAAATGGTGTTTAGAAGGTGCTTAAGGTGACTTTAAAGAGAATGAGACGATGCAAAATGGTGTTTAGAAGGTGCTTAAGGTGACTTTAAAGAGAATGAGACGATGCAAAATGGTGTTTAGAAGGTGCTTAAAGTGACTTTAAAGAGAATGAGACGATGCAAAATGGTGTTTAGAAGGTGCTTAAAGTGACTTTAAAGAGAATGAGACGATGCAAAATGGTGTTTAGAAGGTGCTTAAAGTGACTTTAAAGAGAATGAGACGATGCAAAATGGTGTTTAGAAGGTGCTTAAGGTGACTTTAAAGAGAATGAGACGATGCAAAATGAGGTTTAGAAGGTGCTTAAAGTGACTTTAAAGAGAATGAGACGATGCAAAATGGTGTTTAGAAGGTGCTTAAAGTGACTTTAAAGAGAATGAGACGATGCAAAATGAGGTTTAGAAGGTGCTTAAAGTGACTTTAAAGAGAATGAGACGATGCAAAATGAGGTTTAGAAGGTGCTTAAAGTGACTTTAAAGAGAATGAGACGATGCAAAATGAGGTTTAGAAGGTGCTTAAAGTGACTTTAAAGAGAATGAGACGATGCAAAATGAGGTTTAGAAGGTGCTTAAAGTGACTTTAAAGAGAATGAGACGATGCAAAATGGTGTTTAGAAGGTGCTTAAAGTGACTTTAAAGAGAATGAGACGATGCAAAATGAGGTTTAGAAGGTGCTTAAAGTGACTTTAAAGAGAATGAGACGATGCAAAATGAGGTTTAGAAGGTGCTTAAAGTGACTTTAAAGAGAATGAGACGATGCAAAATGAGGTTTAGAAGGTGCTTAAAGTGACTTTAAAGAGAATGAGACGATGCAAAATGAGGTTTAGAAGGTGCTTAAAGTGACTTTAAAGAGAATGAGACGATGCAAATGAGGTTTAGAAGGTGCTTAAGGTGACTTTAAAGAGAATGAGACGATGCAAAATGAGGTTTAGAAGGTGCTTAAAGTGACTTTAAAGAGAATGAGACGATGCAAAATGGTGTTTAGAAGGTGCTTAAAGTGACTTTAAAGAGAATGAGACGATGCAAAATGAGGTTTAGAAGGTGCTTAAAGTGACTTTAAAGAGAATGAGACGATGCAAAATGAGGTTTAGAAGGTGCTTAAAGTGACTTTAAAGAGAATGAGACGATGCAAAATGGTGTTTAGAAGGTGCTTAAGGTGACTTTAAAGAGAATGAGACGATGCAAAATGAGGTTTAGAAGGTGCTTAAAGTGACTTTAAAGAGAATGAGACGATGCAAAATGGTGTTTAGAAGGTGCTTAAAGTGACTTTAAAGAGAATGAGACGATGCAAAAAGAGGTTTAGAAGGTGCTTAAGGTGACTTTAAAGAGAATGAGACGATGCAAAATGGTGTTTAGAAGGTGCTTAAAGTGACTTTAAAGAGAATGAGACGATGCAAAATGAGGTTTAGAAGGTGCTTAAAGTGACTTTAAAGAGAATGAGACGATGCAAAATGGTGTTTAGAAGGTGCTTAAGGTGACTTTAAAGAGAATGAGACGATGCAAAATGGTGTTTAGAAGGTGCTTAAAGTGACTTTAAAGAGAATGAGACGATGCAAAATGAGGTTTAGAAGGTGCTTAAGGTGACTTTAAAGAGAATGAGACGATGCAAAATGAGGTTTAGAAGGTGCTTAAAGTGACTTTAAAGAGAATGAGACGATGCAAAATGGTGTTTAGAAGGTGCTTAAAGTGACTTTAAAGAGAATGAGACGATGCAAAATGAGGTTTAGAAGGTGCTTAAAGTGACTTTAAAGAGAATGAGACGATGCAAAATGAGGTTTAGAAGGTGCTTAAAGTGACTTTAAAGAGAATGAGACGATGCAAAATGGTGTTTAGAAGGTGCTTAAGGTGACTTTAAAGAGAATGAGACGATGCAAAATGAGGTTTAGAAGGTGCTTAAAGTGACTTTAAAGAGAATGAGACGATGCAAAATGGTGTTTAGAAGGTGCTTAAAGTGACTTTAAAGAGAATGAGACGATGCAAAAAGAGGTTTAGAAGGTGCTTAAGGTGACTTTAAAGAGAATGAGACGATGCAAAATGGTGTTTAGAAGGTGCTTAAAGTGACTTTAAAGAGAATGAGACGATAAAAAATGAGGTTTAGAAGGTGCTTAAAGTGACTTTAAAGAGAATGAGACGATGCAAAATGGTGTTTAGAAGGTGCTTAAGGTGACTTTAAAGAGAATGAGACGATGCAAAATGAGGTTTAGAAGGTGCTTAAAGTGACTTTAAAGAGAATGAGACGATGCAAAATGAGGTTTAGAAGGTGCTTAAAGTGACTTTAAAGAGAATGAGACGATGCAAAATGGTGTTTAGAAGGTGCTTAAAGTGACTTTAAAGAGAATGAGACGATGCAAAATGGTGTTTAGAAGGTGCTTAAGGTGACTTTAAAGAGAATGAGACGATGCAAAATGAGGTTTAGAAGGTGCTTAAAGTGACTTTAAAGAAAATGAGACGATGCAAAATTGTGTTTAGAAGGTGCTTAAGGTGACTTTAAAGAGAATGAGACGATGCAAAATGGTGTTTAGAAGGTGCTTAAGGTGACTTTAAAGAGAATGAGACGATGCAAAATGAGGTTTAGAAGGTGCTTAAAGTGACTTTAAAGAGAATGAGACGATGCAAAATGGTGTTTAGAAGGTGCTTAAAGTGACTTTAAAGAGAATGAGACGATGCAAAATGAGGTTTAGAAGGTGCTTAAGGTGACTTTAAAGAGAATGAGACGATGCAAAATGAGGTTTAGAAGGTGCTTAAAGTGACTTTAAAGAGAATGAGACGATGCAAAATGAGGTTTAGAAGGTGCTTAAAGTGACTTTAAAGAGAATGAGACGATGCAAAATGGTGTTTAGAAGGTGCTTAAAGTGACTTTAAAGAGAATGAGACGATGCAAAATGGTGTTTAGAAGGTGCTTAAAGTGACTTTAAAGAGAATGAGACGATGCAAAATGAGGTTTAGAAGGTGCTTAAAGTGACTTTAAAGAGAATGAGACGATGCAAAATGAGGTTTAGAAGGTGCTTAAAGTGACTTTAAAGAGAATGAGACGATGCAAAAATGGTGTTTAGAAGGTGCTTAAGGTGACTTTAAAGAGAATGAGACGATGCAAAATGTTCTTTAGAAGGTGCTTAAAGTGACTTTAAAGAGAATGAGACGATGCAAAATGGTGTTTAGAAGGTGCTTAAAGTGACTTTAAAGAGAATGAGACGATGCAAAATGAGGTTTAGAAGGTGCTTAAAGTGACTTTAAAGAGAATGAGACGATGCAAAATGGTGTTTAGAAGGTGCTTAAAGTGACTTTAAAGAGAATGAGACGATGCAAAATGAGGTTTAGAAGGTGCTTAAAGTGACTTTAAAGAGAATGAGACGATGCAAAATGAGGTTTAGAAGGTGCTTAAAGTGACTTTAAAGAGAATGAGACGATGCAAAATGGTGTTTAGAAGGTGCTTAAGGTGACTTTAAAGAGAATGAGACGATGCAAAATGAGGTTTAGAAGGTGCTTAAAGTGACTTTAAGAGAATGAGACGATGCAAAATGAGGTTTAGAAGGTGCTTAAAGTGACTTTAAAGAGAATGAGACGATGCAAAATGAGGTTTAGAAGGTGCTTAAAGTGACTTTAAAGAGAATGAGACGATGCAAAATGGTGTTTAGAAGGTGCTTAAGGTGACTTTAAAGAGAATGAGACGATGCAAAATGAGGTTTAGAAGGTGCTTAAAGTGACTTTTAAGAGAATGAGACGATGCAAAATGGTGTTTAGAAGGTGCTTAAGAAGACATTAAAGAGAATGAGACGATGCAAAATGAGGTTTAGAAGGTGCTTAAAGTGACTTTAAAGAGAATGAGACGATGCAAAATGAGGTTTAGAAGGTGCTTAAAGTGACTTTAAAGAGAATGAGACGATGCAAAATGGTGTTTAGAAGGTGCTTAAGGTGACTTTAAAGAGAATGAGACGATGCAAAATGGTGTTTAGAAGGTGCTTAAAGTGACTTTAAAGAGAATGAGACGATGCAAAATGAGGTTTAGAAGGTGCTTAAGGTGACTTTAAAAGAGAATGAGACGATGCAAAATGGTGTTTAGAAGGTGCTTAAAGTGACTTTAAAGAGAATGAGACGATGCAAAATGAGGTTTAGAAGGTGCTTAAAGTGACTTTAAAGAGAATGAGACGATGCAAAATGAGGTTTAGAAGGTGCTTAAAGTGACTTTAAAGAGAATGAGACGATGCAAAATGGTGTTTAGAAGGTGCTTAAGGTGACTTTAAAGAGAATGAGACGATGCAAAATGAGGTTTAGAAGGTGCTTAAAGTGACTTTAAAGAGAATGAGTCGATGCAAAATGGTGTTTAGAAGGTGCTTAAGGTGACTTTAAAGAGAATGAGACGATGCAAAATGAGGTTTAGAAGGTGCTTAAGGTGACTTTAAAGAGAATGAGACGATGCAAAATGAGGTTTAGAAGGTGCTTAAAGTGACTTTAAAGAGAATGAGACGATGCAAAATGAGGTTTAGAAGGTGCTTAAGGTGACTTTAAAGAGAATGAGACGATGCAAAATGAGGTTTAAAAGGTGCTTAAAGTGACTTTAAAGAGAATGAGACGATGCAAAATGGTGTTTAGAAGGTGCTTAAAGTGACTTTAAAGAGAATGAGACGATGCAAAATGGTGTTTAGAAGGTGCTTAAGGTGACTTTAAAGAGAATGAGACGATGCAAAATGAGGTTTAAAAGGTGCTTAAAGTGACTTTAAAGAGAATGAGACGATGCAAAATGGTGTTTAGAAGGTGCTTAAAGTGACTTTAAAGAGAATGAGACGATGCAAAATGAGGTTTAGAAGGTGCTTAAAGTGACTTTAAAGAGAATGAGACGATGCAAAATGAGGTTTAGAAGGTGCTTAAGTGACTTTAAAGAGAATGAGACGATGCAAAATGGTGTTTAGAAGGTGGTTAAGGTGACTTTAAAGAGAATGAGACGATGCAAAATGAGGTTTAGAAGGTGCTTAAGGTGACTTTAAAGAGAATGAGACGATGCAAAATGGTGTTTAGAAGGTGCTTAAGGTGACTTTAAAGAGAATGAGACGATGCAAAATGGTGTTTAGAAGGTGCTTAAAGTGACTTTAAAGAGAATGAGACGATGCAAAATGAGGTTTAGAAGGTGCTTAAGGTGACTTAAAAGAGAATGAGACGATGCAAAATGAGGTTTAGAAGGTGCTTAAAGTGACTTTAAAGAGAATGAGACGATGCAAAATGGTGTTTAGAAGGTGCTTAAAGTGACTTTAAAGAGAATGAGACGATGCAAAATGGTGTTTAGAAGGTGCTTAAAGTGACTTTAAAGAGAATGAGACGATGCAAAATGAGGTTTAGAAGGTGCTTAAAGTGACTTTAAAGAGAATGAGACGATGCAAAATGGTGTTTAGAAGGTGCTTAAGGTGACTTTAAAGAGAATGAGACGATGCAAAATGGTGTTTAGAAGGTGCTTAAGGTGACTTTAAAGAGAATGAGACGATGCAAAATGAGGTTTAGAAGGTGCTTAAAGTGACTTTAAAGAGAATGAGACGATGCAAAATGGTGTTTAGAAGGTGCTTAAAGTGACTTTAAAGAGAATGAGACGATGCAAAATGAGGTTTAGAAGGTGCTTAAGGTGACTTTAAAGAGAATGAGACGATGCAAAATGAGGTTTAGAAGGTGCTTAAAGTGACTTTAAAGAGAATGAGACTATGCAAAATGAGGTTTAGAAGGTGCTTAAGGTGACTTTAAAGAGAATGAGACGATGCAAAATGGTGTTTAGAAGGTGCTTAAAGTGACTTTAAAGAGAATGAGACGATGCAAAATGGTGTTTAGAAGGTGCTTAAAGTGACTTTAAAGAGAATGAGACGATGCAAAATGGTGTTTAGAAGGTGCTTAAGGTGACTTTAAAGAGAATGAGACGATGCAAAATGGTGTTTAGAAGGTGCTTAAGGTGACTTTAAAGAGAATGAGACGATGCAAAATGGTGTTTAGAAGGTGCTTAAAGTGACTTTAAAGAGAATGAGACGATGCAAAATGAGGTTTAGAAGGTGCTTAAAGTGACTTTAAAGAGAATGAGACGATGCAAAATGGTGTTTAGAAGGTGCTTAAAGTGACTTTAAAGAGAATGAGACGATGCAAAATGGTGTTTAGAAGGTGCTTAAGGTGACTTTAAAGAGAATGAGACGATGCAAAATGAGGTTTAGAAGGTGCTTAAAGTGACTTTAAAGAGAATGAGACGATGCAAAATGGTGTTTAGAAGGTGCTTAAAGTGACTTTAAAGAGAATGAGACGATGCAAAATGAGGTTTAGAAGGTGCTTAAAGTGACTTTAAAGAGAATGAGACGATGCAAAATGAGGTTTAGAAGGTGCTTAAAGTGACTTTAAAGAGAATGAGACGATGCAAAATGAGGTTTAGAAGGTGCTTAAAGTGACTTTAAAGAGAATGAGACGATGCAAAATGAGGTTTAGAAGGTGCTTAAAGTGACTTTAAAGAGAATGAGACGATGCAAAATGGTGTTTAGAAGGTGCTTAAAGTGACTTTAAAGAGAATGAGACGATGCAAAATGAGGTTTAGAAGGTGCTTAAAGTGACTTTAAAGAGAATGAGACGATGCAAAATGAGGTTTAGAAGGTGCTTAAAGTGACTTTAAAGAGAATGAGACGATGCAAAATGAGGTTTAGAAGGTGCTTAAAGTGACTTTAAAGAGAATGAGACGATGCAAAATGAGGTTTAGAAGGTGCTTAAGGTGACTTTAAAGAGAATGAGACGATGCAAAATGGTGTTTAGAAGGTGCTTAAGGTGACTTTAAAGAGAATGAGACGATGCAAAATGAGGTTTAGAAGGTGCTTAAGGTGACTTTAAAGAGAATGAGACGATGCAAAATGAGGTTTAGAAGGTGCTTAAAGTGACTTTAAAGAGAATGAGACGATGCAAAATGGTGTTTAGAAGGTGCTTAAAGTGACTTTAAAGAGAATGAGACGATGCAAAATGGTGTTTAGAAGGTGCTTAAAGTGACTTTAAAGAGAATGAGACGATGCAAAATGGTGTTTAGAAGGTGCTTAAAGTGACTTTAAAGAGAATGAGACGATGCAAAATGGTGTTTAGAAGGTGCTTAAGGTGACTTTAAAGAGAATGAGACGATGCAAAATGGTGTTTAGAAGGTGCTTAAGGTGACTTTAAAGAGAATGAGACGATGCAAAATGGTGTTTAGAAGGTGCTTAAGGTGACTTTAAAGAGAATGAGACGATGCAAAATGAGGTTTAGAAGGTGCTTAAGGTGACTTTAAAGAGAATGAGACGATGCAAAATAAGGTTAAGAAGGTGCTTAAAGTGACTTTAAAGAGAATGAGACGATGCAAAATGAGGTTTAGAAGGTGCTTAAAGTGACTTTAAAGAGAATGAGACGATGCAAAATGAGGTTTAGAAGGTGCTTAAGGTGACTTTAAAGAGAATGAGACGATGCAAAATGAGGTTTAGAAGGTGCTTAAAGTGACTTTAAAGAGAATGAGACGATGCAAAATGAGGTTTAGAAGGTGCTTAAAGTGACTTTAAAGAGAATGAGACGATGCAAAATGAGGTTTAGAAGGTGCTTAAAGTGACTTTAAAGAGAATGAGACGATGCAAAATGAGGTTTAGAAGGTGCTTAAAGTGACTTTAAAGAGAATGAGACGATGCAAAATGAGGTTTAGAAGGTGCTTAAAGTGACTTTAAAGAGAATGAGACGATGCAAAATGAGGTTAAGAAGGTGCTTAAAGTGACTTTAAAGAGAATGAGACGATGCAAAATGGTGTTTAGAAGGTGCTTAAGGTGACTTTAAAGAGAATGAGACGATGCAAAATGGTGTTTAGAAGGTGCTTAAGGTGACTTTAAAGAGAATGAGACGATGCAAAATGAGGTTTAGAAGGTGCTTAAGGTGACTTTAAAGAGAATGAGACGATGCAAAATGGTGTTTAGAAGGTGCTTAAAGTGACTTTAAAGAGAATGAGACGATGCAAAATGAGGTTTAGATGGTGCTTAAAGTGACTTTAAAGAGAATGAGACGATGCAAAATGGTGTTTAGAAGGTGCTTAAAGTGACTTTAAAGAGAATGAGACGATGCAAAATGGTGTTTAGAAGGTGCTTAAAGTGACTTTAAAGAGAATGAGACGATGCAAAATGAGGTTTAGAAGGTGCTTAAAGTGACTTTAAAGAGAATGAGACGATGCAAAATGGTGTTTAGAAGGTGCTTAAAGTGACTTTAAAGAGAATGAGACGATGCAAAATGAGGTTTAGAAGGTGCTTAAGGTGACTTTAAAGAGAATGAGACGATGCAAAATGAGGTTTAGAAGGTGCTTAAGGTGACTTTAAAGAGAATGAGACGATGCAAAATGAGGTTTAGAAGGTGCTTAAAGTGACTTTAAAGAGAATGAGACGATGCAAAATGGTGTTTAGAAGGTGCTTAAAGTGACTTTAAAGAGAATGAGACGATGCAAAATGAGGTTTAGAAGGTGCTTAAAGTGACTTTAAAGAGAATGAGACGATGCAAAATGGTGTTTAGAAGGTGCTTAAGGTGACTTTAAAGAGAATGAGACGATGCAAAATGGTGTTTAGAAGGTGCTTAAGGTGACTTTAAAGAGAATGAGACGATGCAAAATGGTGTTTAGAAGGTGCTTAAGGTGACTTTAAAGAGAATGAGACGATGCAAAATGAGGTTTAGAAGGTGCTTAAAGTGACTTTAAAGAGAATGAGACGATGCAAAATGGTGTTTAGAAGGTGCTTAAAGTGACTTTAAAGAGAATGAGACGATGCAAAATGGTGTTTAGAAGGTGCTTAAGGTGACTTTAAAGAGAATGAGACGATGCAAAATGAGGTTTAGAAGGTGCTTAAAGTGACTTTAAAGAGAATGAGACGATGCAAAATGGTGTTTAGAAGGTGCTTAAAGTGACTTTAAAGAGAATGAGACGATGCAAAATGGTGTTTAGAAGGTGCTTAAAGTGACTTTAAAGAGAATGAGACGATGCAAAATGAGGTTTAGAAGGTGCTTAAAGTGACTTTAAAGAGAATGAGACGATGCAAAATGGTGTTTAGAAGGTGCTTAAAGTGACTTTAAAGAGAATGAGACGATGCAAAATGAGGTTTAGAAGGTGCTTAAGGTGACTTTAAAGAGAATGAGACGATGCAAAATGAGGTTTAGAAGGTGCTTAAGGTGACTTTAAAGAGAATGAGACGATGCAAAATGAGGTTTAGAAGGTGCTTAAAGTGACTTTAAAGAGAATGAGACGATGCAAAATGGTGTTTAGAAGGTGCTTAAAGTGACTTTAAAGAGAATGAGACGATGCAAAATGAGGTTTAGAAGGTGCTTAAAGTGACTTTAAAGAGAATGAGACGATGCAAAATGGTGTTTAGAAGGTGCTTAAGGTGATTTTAAAGAGAATGAGACGATGCAAAATGGTGTTTAGAAGGTGCTTAAGGTGACTTTAAAGAGAATGAGACGATGCAAAATGGTGTTTAGAAGGTGCTTAAGGTGACTTTAAAGAGAATGAGACGATGCAAAATGAGGTTTAGAAGGTGCTTAAAGTGACTTTAAAGAGAATGAGACGATGCAAAATGGTGTTTAGAAGGTGCTTAAAGTGACTTTAAAGAGAATGAGACGATGCAAAATGGTGTTTAGAAGGTGCTTAAGGTGACTTTAAAGAGAATGAGACGATGCAAAATGAGGTTTAGAAGGTGCTTAAAGTGACTTTAAAGAGAATGAGACGATGCAAAATGGTGTTTAGAAGGTGCTTAAGGTGACTTTAAAGAGAATGAGACGATGCAAAATGAGGTTTAGAAGGTGCTTAAAGTGACTTTAAAGAGAATGAGACGATGCAAAATGGTGTTTAGAAGGTGCTTAAGGTGACTTTAAAGAGAATGAGACGATGCAAAATGGTGTTTAGAAGGTGCTTAAGGTGACTTTAAAGAGAATGAGACGATGCAAAATGGTGTTTAGAAGGTGCTTAAGGTGACTTTAAAGAGAATGAGACGATGCAAAATGGTGTTTAGAAGGTGCTTAAAGTGACTTTAAAGAGAATGAGACGATGCAAAATGAGGTTTAGAAGGTGCTTAAAGTGACTTTAAAGAGAATGAGACGATGCAAAATGGTGTTTAGAAGGTGCTTAAAGTGACTTTAAAGAGAATGAGACGATGCAAAATGAGGTTTAGAAGGTGCTTAAAGTGACTTTAAAGAGAATGAGACGATGCAAAATGGTGTTTAGAAGGTGCTTAAAGTGACTTTAAAGAGAATGAGACGATGCAAAATGGTGTTTAGAAGGTGCTTAAGGTGACTTTAAAGAGAATGAGACGATGCAAAATGAGGTTTAGAAGGTGCTTAAAGTGACTTTAAAGAGAATGAGACGATGCAAAATGGTGTTTAGAAGGTGCTTAAAGTGACTTTAAAGAGAATGAGACGATGCAAAATGAGGTTTAGAAGGTGCTTAAAGTGACTTTAAAGAGAATGAGACGATGCAAAATGGTGTTTAGAAGGTGCTTAAAGTGACTTTAAAGAGAATGAGACGATGCAAAATGGTGTTTAGAAGGTGCTTAAGGTGACTTTAAAGAGAATGAGACGATGCAAAATGGTGTTTAGAAGGTGCTTAAAGTGACTTTAAAGAGAATGAGACGATGCAAAATGGTGTTTAGAAGGTGCTTAAAGTGACTTTAAAGAGAATGAGACGATGCAAGATGAGGTTTAGAAGGTGCTTAAAGTGACTTTAAAGAGAATGAGACGATGCAAAATGAGGTTTAGAAGGTGCTTAAAGTGACTTTAAAGAGAATGAGACGATGCAAAATGGTGTTTAGAAGGTGCTTAAGGTGACTTTAAAGAGAATGAGACGATGCAAAATGAGGTTTAGAAGGTGCTTAAAGTGACTTTAAAGAGAATGAGACGATGCAAAATGAGGTTTAGAAGGTGCTTAAAGTGACTTTAAAGAGAATGAGACGATGCAAAATGAGGTTTAGAAGGTGCTTAAGGTGACTTTAAAGAGAATGAGACGATGCAAAATGAGGTTTAGAAGGTGCTTAAGGTGACTTTAAAGAGAATGAGACGATGCAAAATGAGGTTTAGAAGGTGCTTAAAGTGACTTTAAAGAGAATGAGACGATGCAAAATGGTGTTTAGAAGGTGCTTAAAGTGACTTTAAAGAGAATGAGACGATGCAAAATGAGGTTTAGAAGGTGCTTAAAGTGACTTTAAAGAGAATGAGGCGATGCAAAATGAGGTTTAGAAGGTGCTTAAGGTGACTTTAAAGAGAATGAGACGATGCAAAATGGTGTTTAGAAGGTGCTTAAAGTGACTTTAAAGAGAATGAGACGATGCAAAATGGTGTTTAGAAGGTGCTTAAGGTGACTTTAAAGAGAATGAGACGATGCAAAATGAGGTTTAGAAGGTGCTTAAGGTGACTTTAAAGAGAATGAGACGATGCAAAATGGTGTTTAGAAGGTGCTTAAAGTGACTTTAAAGAGAATGAGACGATGCAAAATGAGGTTTAGAAGGTGCTTAAAGTGACTTTAAAGAGAATGAGACGATGCAAAATGGTGTTTAGAAGGTGCTTAAAGTGACTTTAAAGAGAATGAGACGATGCAAAATGGTGTTTAGAAGGTGCTTAAAGTGACTTTAAAGAGAATGAGACGATGCAAAATGGTATTTAGAAGGTGCTTAAAGAGACTTTAAAGAGAATGAGACGATGCAAAATGGTGTTTAGAAGGTGCTTAAAGTGACTTTAAAGAGAATGAGACGATGCAAAATGGTGTTTAGAAGGTGCTTAAAGTGACTTTAAAGAGAATGAGACGATGCAAAATGGTGTTTAGAAGGTGCTTAAGGTGACTTTAAAGAGAATGAGACGATGCAAAATGAGGTTTAGAAGGTGCTTAAAGTGACTTTAAAGAGAATGAGACGATGCAAAATGGTGTTTAGAAGGTGCTTAAAGTGACTTTGAAGAGAATGAGACGATGCAAAATGAGGTTTAGAAGGTGCTTAAAGTGACTTTAAAGAGAATGAGACGATGCAAAATGGTGTTTAGAAGGTGCTTAAAGTGACTTTAAAGAGAATGAGACGATGCAAAATGAGGTTTAGAAGGTGCTTAAAGTGACTTTAAAGAGAATGAGACGATGCAAAATGAGGTTTAGAAGGTGCTTAAAGTGACTTTAAAGAGAATGAGACGATGCAAAATGGTGTTTAGAAGGTGCTTAAAGTGACTTTAAAGAGAATGAGACGATGCAAAATGGTGTTTAGAAGGTGCTTAAGGTGACTTTAAAGAGAATGAGACGATGCAAAATGAGGTTTAGAAGGTGCTTAAAGTGACTTTAAAGAGAATGAGACGATGCAAAATGGTGTTTAGAAGGTGCTTAAAGTGACTTTAAAGAGAATGAGACGATGCAAAATGGTGTTTAGAAGGTGCTTAAGGTGACTTTAAAGAGAATGAGACGATGCAAAATGAGGTTTAGAAGGTGCTTAAGGTGACTTTAAAGAGAATGAGACGATGCAAAATGAGGTTTAGAAGGTGCTTAAGGTGACTTTAAAGAGAATGAGACGATGCAAAATGGTGTTTAGAAGGTGCTTAAAGTGACTTTAAAGAGAATGAGACGATGCAAAATGAGGTTTAGAAGGTGCTTAAAGTGACTTTAAAGAGAATGAGACGATGCAAAATGGTGTTTAGAAGGTGCTTAAAGTGACTTTAAAGAGAATGAGACGATGCAAAATGAGGTTTAGAAGGTGCTTAAAGTGACTTTAAAGAGAATGAGACGATGCAAAATGAGGTTTAGAAGGTGCTTAAAGTGACTTTAAAGAGAATGAGACGATGCAAAATGGTGTTTAGAAGGTGCTTAAGGTGACTTTAAAGAGAATGAGACGATGCAAAATGAGGTTTAGAAGGTGCTTAAGGTGACTTTAAAGAGAATGAGACGATGCAAAATGGTGTTTAGAAGGTGCTTAAGGTGACTTTAAAGAGAATGAGACGATGCAAAATGAGGTTTAGAAGGTGCTTAATGTGACTTTAAAGAGAATGAGACGATGCAAAATGAGGTTTAGAAGGTGCTTAAGGTGACTTTAAAGAGAATGAGACGATGCAAAATGAGGTTTAGAAGGTGCTTAAGGTGACTTTAAAGAGAATGAGACGATGCAAAATGAGGTTTAGAAGGTGCTTAAAGTGACTTTAAAGAGAATGAGACGATGCAAAATGGTGTTTAGAAGGTGCTTAAGGTGACTTTAAAGAGAATGAGACGATGCAAAATGAGGTTTAGAAGGTGCTTAAAGTGACTTTAAAGAGAATGAGACGATGCAAAATGGTGTTTAGAAGGTGCTTAAGGTGACTTTAAAGAGAATGAGACGATGCAAAATGAGGTTTAGAAGGTGCTTAAAGTGACTTTAAAGAGAATGAGACGATGCAAAATGAGGTTTAGAAGGTGCTTAAAGTGACTTTAAAGAGAATGAGACGATGCAAAATGAGGTTTAGAAGGTGCTTAAGGTGACTTTAAAGAGAATGAGACGATGCAAAATGAGGTTTAGAAGGTGCTTAAAGTGACTTTAAAGAGAATGAGACGATGCAAAATGGTGTTTAGAAGGTGCTTAAGGTGACTTTAAAGAGAATGAGACGATGCAAAATGAGGTTTAGAAGGTGCTTAAAGTGACTTTAAAGAGAATGAGACGATGCAAAATGGTGTTTAGAAGGTGCTTAAGGTGACTTTAAAGAGAATGAGACGATGCAAAATGAGGTTTAGAAGGTGCTTAAAGTGACTTTAAAGAGAATGAGACGATGCAAAATGAGGTTTAGAAGGTGCTTAAGGTGACTTTAAAGAGAATGAGACGATGCAAAATGAGGTTTAGAAGGTGCTTAAAGTGACTTTAAAGAGAATGAGACGATGCAAAATGAGGTTTAGAAGGTGCTTAAAGTGACTTTAAAGAGAATGAGACGATGCAAAATGGTGTTTAGAAGGTGCTTAAGGTGACTTTAAAGAGAATGAGACGATGCAAAATGAGGTTTAGAAGGTGCTTAAAGTGACTTTAAAGAGAATGAGACGATGCAAAATGGTGTTTAGAAGGTGCTTAAGGTGACTTTAAAGAGAATGAGACGATGCAAAATGAGGTTTAGAAGGTGCTTAAAGTGACTTTAAAGAGAATGAGACGATGCAAAATGAGGTTTAGAAGGTGCTTAAAGTGACTTTAAAGAGAATGAGACGATGCAAAATGGTGTTTAGAAGGTGGTTAAGGTGACTTTAAAGAGAATGAGACGATGCAAAATGAGGTTTAGAAGGTGCTTAAGGTGACTTTAAAGAGAATGAGACGATGCAAAATGAGGTTTAGAAGGTGCTTAAAGTGACTTTAAAGAGAATGAGACGATGCAAAATGGTGTTTAGAAGGTGCTTAAGGTGACTTTAAAGAGAATGAGACGATGCAAAATGAGGTTTAGAAGGTGCTTAAAGTGACTTTAAAGAGAATGAGACGATGCAAAATGGTCTTTAGAAGGTGCTTAAAGTGACTTTAAAGAGAATGAGACGATGCAAAATGGTGTTTAGAAGGTGCTTAAAGTGACTTTAAAGAGAATGAGACGATGCAAAATGGTGTTTAGAAGGTGCTTAAAGTGACTTTAAGGAGAATGAGACTATGCAAAATGGTGTTTAGAAGGTGCTTAAGGTGACTTTAAAGAGAATGAGACGATGCAAAATGAGGTTTAGAAGGTGCTTAAAGTGACTTTAAAGAGAATGAGACGATGCAAAATGGTGTTTAGAAGGTGCTTAAGGTGACTTTAAAGAGAATGAGACGATGCAAAATGAGGTTTAGAAGGTGCTTAAGGTGACTTTAAAGAGAATGAGACGATGCAAAATGGTGTTTAGAAGGTGCTTAAAGTGACTTTAAAGAGAATGAGACGATGCAAAATGAGGTTTAGAAGGTGCTTAAAGTGACTTTAAAGAGAATGAGACGATGCAAAATGGTGTTTAGAAGGTGCTTAAAGTGACTTTAAAGAGAATGAGACGATGCAAAATGGTGTTTAGAAGGTGCTTAAGGTGACTTTAAAGAGAATGAGACGATGCAAAATGGTGTTTAGAAGGTGCTTAAAGTGACTTTAAAGAGAATGAGACGATGCAAAATGGTGTTTAGAAGGTGCTTAAAGTGACTTTAAAGAGAATGAGACGATGCAAAATGAGGTTTAGAAGGTGCTTAAAGTGACTTTAAAGAGAATGAGACGATGCAAAATGGTGTTTAGAAGGTGCTTAAGGTGACTTTAAAGAGAATGAGACGATGCAAAATGAGGTTTAGAAGGTGCTTAAGGTGACTTTAAAGAGAATGAGACGATGCAAAATGGTGTTTAGAAGGTGCTTAAGGTGACTTTAAAGAGAATGAGACGATGCAAAATGAGGTTTAGAAGGTGCTTAAGGTGACTTTAAAGAGAATGAGACGATGCAAAATGGTGTTTAGAAGGTGCTTAAAGTGACTTTAAAGAGAATGAGACGATGCAAAATGAGGTTTAGATGGTGCTTAAAGTGACTTTAAAGAGAATGAGACGATGCAAAATGGTGTTTAGAAGGTGCTTAAAGTGACTTTAAAGAGAATGAGACGATGCAAAATGGTGTTTAGAAGGTGCTTAAAGTGACTTTAAAGAGAATGAGACGATGCAAAATGAGGTTTAGAAGGTGCTTAAAGTGACTTTAAAGAGAATGAGACGATGCAAAATGGTGTTTAGAAGGTGCTTAAAGTGACTTTAAAGAGAATGAGACGATGCAAAATGAGGTTTAGAAGGTGCTTAAGGTGACTTTAAAGAGAATGAGACGATGCAAAATGGTGTTTAGAAGGTGCTTAAGGTGACTTTAAAGAGAATGAGACGATGCAAAATGAGGTTTAGAAGGTGCTTAAAGTGACTTTAAAGAGAATGAGACGATGCAAAATGAGGTTTAGAAGGTGCTTAAGGTGACTTTAAAGAGAATGAGACGATGCAAAATGAGGTTTAGAAGGTGCTTAAAGTGACTTTAAAGAGAATGAGACGATGCAAAATGTTGTTTAGAAGGTGCTTAAAGTGACTTTAAAGAGAATGAGACGATGCAAAATGGTGTTTAGAAGGTGCTTAAGGTGACTTTAAAGAGAATGAGACGATGCAAAATGGTGTTTAGAAGGTGCTTAAGGTGACTTTAAAGAGAATGAGACGATGCAAAATGGTGTTTAGAAGGTGCTTAAGGTGACTTTAAAGAGAATGAGACGATGCAAAATGAGGTTTAGAAGGTGCTTAAAGTGACTTTAAAGAGAATGACGATGCAAAATGGTGTTTAGAAGGTGCTTAAAGTGACTTTAAAGAGAATGAGACGATGCAAAATGGTGTTTAGAAGGTGCTTAAGGTGACTTTAAAGAGAATGAGACGATGCAAAATGAGGTTTAGAAGGTGCTTAAAGTGACTTTAAAGAGAATGAGACGATGCAAAATGGTGTTTAGAAGGTGCTTAAGGTGACTTTAAAGAGAATGAGACGATGCAAAATGAGGTTTAGAAGGTGCTTAAAGTGACTTTAAAGAGAATGAGACGATGCAAAATGGTGTTTAGAAGGTGCTTAAGGTGACTTTAAAGAGAATGAGACGATGCAAAATGGTGTTTAGAAGGTGCTTAAGGTGACTTTAAAGAGAATGAGACGATGCAAAATGGTGTTTAGAAGGTGCTTAAAGTGACTTTAAAGAGAATGAGACGATGCAAAATGGTGTTTAGAAGGTGCTTAAAGTGACTTTAAAGAGAATGAGACGATGCAAAATGAGGTTTAGAAGGTGCTTAAAGTGACTTTAAAGAGAATGAGACGATGCAAAATGGTGTTTAGAAGGTGCTTAAAGTGACTTTAAAGAGAATGAGACGATGCAAAATGAGGTTTAGAAGGTGCTTAAAGTGACTTTAAAGAGAATGAGACGATGCAAAATGGTGTTTAGAAGGTGCTTAAAGTGACTTTAAAGAGAATGAGACGATGCAAAATGGTGTTTAGAAGGTGCTTAAGGTGACTTTAAAGAGAATGAGACGATGCAAAATGAGGTTTAGAAGGTGCTTAAAGTGACTTTAAAGAGAATGAGACGATGCAAAATGGTGTTTAGAAGGTGCTTAAAGTGACTTTAAAGAGAATGAGACGATGCAAAATGGTGTTTAGAAGGTGCTTAAAGTGACTTTAAAGAGAATGAGACGATGCAAAATGGTGTTTAGAAGGTGCTTAAAGGTGACTTTAAAGAGAATGAGACGATGCAAAATGGTGTTTAGAAGGTGCTTAAAGTGACTTTAAAGAGAATGAGACGATGCAAAATGGTGTTAGAAGGTGCCTTTAAAGTGACTTTAAGAGAAGAGACGATGCAAAATGGGTTTAGAAGGTGCTTAAAGTGACTTTAAAGAGAATGAGACGATGCAAAATGAGGTT